>NC_053441.1:28199572-28499572 GCF_007990345.1 Gossypium hirsutum
GCGGCATATGGTTGTGTGAGGGGTCGTGTGGTCCACACGCCCGTGCGAGTGACCGTGTCACCCTATTCCTGACACAATTTGCCCTAATTCGCTTGTAAAGAAACACACACCTTTCACCGAGAGATCGATTGACTTTTCTCACTCGTTTCTGATGATTCACCTAAATTGAGTTCTTCAAACGACATTTATGCACGAGTTAATGATTGATTTCAAGATTAGTCAAGATTATCGAAAGATTCGGTAAGAACTGAAAGATTGATTAATCAACATAGATTAGCTCGTATAGTAATATTACAAAATTTCATATATAAACATCAGAACGAGATGTACTTACCGATTCTTGGCAAAGGTAGGGATGTTATTGATGGCAATTACAAAACAGATAAAAGACGATTGATGGAGGATAATTTGGTTCGGGAAAGCAAAATATTTTCAACAACTAAGATGAAAATATGGTGTAAAGAAAGGGAAGAAACTAAAAGAGAATAATAGAAGATGGAGACCAATTCTATTAGGACTTGAAAAGGGGGCAATATAAAAATCTAATTAGGAAAAGAAGAGAAAATATGGTGGATTCTAATTCTATTATTGATGAAGGGCAAGCTATGAATTCTATTTAGGAAGATTTGGTTAAATTTCTAGGGTTTGTGAACCCTGGGGGCTGCACTTGCAATTTTTCCAATATTTTATAGAATTGAAATTAAAATGAAAAGGGAGGAGGAGAATGATCAAACTCAGCTTTCCAAGGGGAACCTAACACTTAATCACTTGTGCTATCGCCCATTTCTTGTTAGTTTTTACTCCTGACAGTATATATTTTGTTGTGGGAAAAGAAATGGGAGAAATGATGTTCGAATCTAGGGACTTCTAGGAGAACTAAAGCCTTAGCCATTGAGCATATAGCTCATTTCTTATTTATTTTTTACGCTTAATCATATAATATGTTTTGGGGCATTTTTGGTAGATTATGAAATAAAGGGAATGAGGGTTCAAACATAGGATGACAAGGGAGAGAAGCTAACTCTTAACCATTAAGCCTAAAACTATTTCTTGCTTAATTTTATTTTTCAACTGTATATATTTATTTTGGGGTGTGACTTTTCCCTAGTTTGTTGAAAATAAGGGACTCAACTTACATATTCTTATTAGTTTACTCATTTATCACATATAACACCATAATTTTAACACTTCTTCACTTAAGCCCTCTTTCCATTTTATACAATGTCATGGCATACTTTATTAACTTTATGATTTAGTCCTTTTCCACTATTATTGTAATTACCATAATTTCATAACTTCAACTAAAATTTTTATCACACTACTTTCTCTAATAATACTATGCATAGTATTAGTAAATTAGTAAATAAGCTACTTAATTGACATAATTTCTAACATAACTTAAAATAATTATTTCTTGAATTCTTTTCTCTTGGAACTTAGGACGAGGGTTAGATTAGGAGAGGAAAGAAGACGGTGGGAATTCCTAGTAGAAGACTAATTTCCCAAAATTAGGCAATTTACCCTTTTGGTCACTCCCTATTTCTCCTCTTTTCCAATTAGGTCCTAACTCAATTAAATACACTATTTTCAAAATAAACCTTGTAATCAAGTTTCGTTTTAGATATTAATATAATAAACTTGATTATATTATTTTAATACTTTAAATTAATTATTTATGATCCTATATAAGTATCCGTTTCAAAAACCCTCGATTTATTTTACAATGCACGAGACCATTTTAATCGATGCATGACCACTCTCGAGATTTTACAAACTCAATTCTTCTAACCCATTTTTAGATGTGAAAATAAGTCAAGCTATTGACAACATGTAATTAGTTAGCCCTCGAATTTAAAAAACTTGTTAGTACCTTTTAAAATAATTGTAAGAATTAACGGGACTAATCAACTAAATTCAAACTCATTTTTCATAATATTCTTGTCATGATACTAGTAGTCTTCTCTGTTTCTTCATTAATCAGGAGGGTCTATATATATACATGTAAAACATGATACTAACATGTTAAAATTAAAATCATAATTTTTTTTATATTTTTTGTCTTTTTATAGTTTATATTCGAGATTAGTAATTATTTTTTCAATATTATTTTTGAAAATTTAAATTTAAATTCTATTAAGAATACAAACGCACCAAACACTTAATAATAAACTGGAATCACAAAATAATTAATTGATTACAGATAAAGCGCATATTATTTGTCTTATGTTAATTCAAACATGCATGGCAATGCCTTTTTCCAAGTCATCTTGTCAAAACAGGCTGAGGATAATCCAATTTGATATAAAATACACAGTTTTTCAATCATTAGGGTAAAGGAGCAAGTTGGTATATAAATAATTAACCATCACATCAGCCAAACACGGCACATTCTTGCCAACTAAATTTAATTAATCTTCCAAGAAAGAAACCTCAATTTTGGTTAATTTCTTAACCAACAATTACATTTCTCAATTATAAGCATTAAAATCGGTACAAATTGTTAATCCAATTACAACTATATTTAAATTGGATTGTAAGACTTAAATTCGGGCATTTTAACTTCCAAAACCTCACCTTTATTAATAACACCAAGATGTTTTTGGCAATTTTGATTTTATTTAGAATATGTTATTGTTTTTTTTTTAAGTATTTTTTAGTCAAAATCAGAGTGCCTAATGTTGGTAGCAATGATTAATTCTCTTATTGTAGATGCTTTTTGAAAAGGTAAACGGGTGATCATGAATATGTTACATTCTCATGAGTAAGGATCGAACCCCCAGCATCATGGTTAACGGATGATGTGATTTTTAGAAAGTATTTGTATTTATACCAAATAAATAATCTAATATAATTATGTGTGCATAGATTCACATCAAATACATATACACACATCTGACACTAGTGTTTTATAGTCATCCAACTATAAAAATTACAAATGTTCATGAAAAGATGACATGACAATTCAATAACTGATATAATAACGAATTTAATCCTAAATGTATATACATTGTGTCAATTTAATTATAGTCTAAAATTTAATCTTTACACATCAGTAACTTTATTATTTTTTATTTCTATTATTATTTTTCTTTCTTTTCTCTTGTCTTCTCTTTTATTTTTACTCATCCAAACCATTTATCATGTAAAATTTGTTTTTAGTTCATTGAATGTTATTCTATTGACATTTCATTTTTCTTTTGGGTTTTTCTATTTTGTGTTGAAATTTTGGTTGTTGGTAGATTTTTTAGTTGGGTAATCCTAGAGAAGTGCATTTGTGTTTTATTATAGGAAGTAAGGATTTCATAATTGTTGAAATGGATTTTGATCAAGTGGTAAAGCTCTTTTTACCCTTTGAGTTTTCATTATTATAGGAATAATGTTGAATTGATTCGCCAAATGAATATGTAGTGATAGGAATGTTAAGGTTGAAACATTGACCGTTTGAATGTTTTATAGGGTTTATTCTTGATCGGTTAATCCAAGATCTTCAAAGTTTGATTAACTTCTACAAGAAAGTAATTGTAAGCACTCAGTTTGATTTCTTTCAAGTAGTGGCGAGCATTGGGAAAGGTCAAAAAGTTATATAAATGGGTTTTTGGGAAATTTGAAGTTTGCTATAGTAGAAGCTGTTCCATTACGTATGGTTGTAGTTACTTCTCATATGAGAAGTAAAAAAAAAAAAGAAGAAAAAATAACGCCATTAGAGCTGAAAAGCTGGAAGAAAGGGTTACTACCAAATAGCATAAAATTGGTTTAACATATATAATTTTTAGTAGGGCTAAGCAAAATCCAATTCTATTCGAAAATTTGATAAAAAATTTAAATTTTGAATTAAATGGTTCGAGTCATTTGAGTTAATCAAGTTATTCGGATCAACTTGTATAAAAAATTAAGTTTTTCCGTTTAACTCGAATATGAATTATACAATTCGAGTTATTCCAAAATCCGAATAATAAAAGGCAAACTACGTCATTTGATAAATGTTTACCTTTTCTAAGTTAAAATTCAAAACCATTAAATTAAAAACAAACTATGTCATTTTGATAAATGTTTACTCATGAAGTTAAAAGGCAAAATCATTATATTTATTTATGTAGTTAAATAATTTTGTACTTCGTCTACTAGATAAACAATCGATCCATGTAAATGCAACATTGAGTATAAATAATAGGATTCGTTAACTCAACTCGACTCAAATTTTTTTTGACTCAATTGATTCAAAAAATTCAATTGGTTCAGTAATTGAAATAGATTCGTCAACTCGATCAACTCAAATTTTAGACTCGATTTGATCGAATACTCGGCTCTATTTTTATTGAGTAGAAATGGGTTTTTTTTTTCTTAAAAAAAATTGAGATGGAAGAAGAAATATGGAAAAATGGATTAGTAAGCCAATCAAAGGCATGCACTAACTGGCCTTTCCAATTTATAATTCGGATGGCAATTCTCAACTCTCACCTATTAAATTGGATGAAAAAGTCAGTATGCTTTTGCATTTTAGGGTCGCACTTGATTGTTAATGTATGTATATATGATAGACACATCTCAAATTTACATATCTATGTCCCCCCCCAAAAAAAAAAATTTAACACATCAAAATTTAATTAAAAGTGTAATTTAGTACATGAATATTTTGTGTAATTATTACATGCAATTTTGATTGTGATATAATATATATACGAGACTTTGACTTTAATTCAACTGTACACACTTAAATAACAATACATTTATTTATTTTATATTAGATAAATATAATTATTTATGTATACAATGTATAAACCTAAATAATGCTACGTCGATAATGGTGTTAATAGTTTGTAAAATTAAATCAAATACAAAATTCATATATAAAATTGTATAAAGTCTAATTTTATGTATTGTAAAATACATTATATCAAAGTTCGTTCAGACTTATCTTATATATAAATCTCAATTTTAATAATTTATTTCATAATCATCAAAAGAAAGTTATTTATAAATTTTGATGTATTTATACATCAAAGCATTATCATTGGATTTGTAGTTGTTTTGTTGTAATGTATATTATTTTTAAATGTTTGATTGAGTTATATGGCATGCAACACATCTTTTGAATATGACCACAAACTCAACATGCTAAACTATGACACAATCTCCTACGGACTCTCTGTGTGTTGGTGAGTAATCTCTGCTTGAGCACTGGCCAGACAAAAATCTAACCCTTTAGGGGCCCTTGAACTTCCAAGGGATCTTCCAGACATCTTCATTCGGTTTCCAAGAACATTCCCGAATTTTCCCATAAGCACTTTTAACAGAGAAAGAACCTGTCTTCGTTCCTCCCCAGATAATCCTGTCAACTCTTGTTGTCAAATGAGGTAGGGGTATCCCAATAATCTTTGAATGACTCTCAAGCAACCATAGCCGAAACAAATCAAGGTTCCAAGTACCATCATCAGCAACCATATCACTAAGCAAGTAGTCCAAATCAATACTAGCATGTCCGGGAATCAATTAATGAGATGCCTACATTTGAACCCATGGATCACTCCAACACATGATATTTCTCTCATCCCCTACTAATCAAAGCAAATTCTCCCGAATAAGTGGCCAAACCTTAGTAAGGGCTCTCCACAAAAAGAGCCTCTAATGTGGAATAGAGTTTCTGGAATTCTGACAACTACCCCATACTTCACTCAAAGCACCTATACCCAAAGAGCTTTAGAATCAACCACAATTATAAAACCCAACTTCATTATGAAGAAGTGTTATGATCCTACAACTTTCGAAAACCAATACCGCCATGCTCTCGAGGCTGACATACATCCTCCCAACCGACCAAAGCCACTTTCCTACCATTACTCAATGACCCCCAAACAAACTGACGCACCATACGTTTGATTTCCTCACAAAGACCCTTGGAATCAACATTGACTGCATGAAATAGCTGGGAATCGCTAGTAAGACAATTTGCGCTAGGGTGGCCCTACCAGCTAAAGACAACGACCTTGCATCCCATCCTGCAATTTACTCTAAACTTTATCCACCACAAAACGTAAAGAGCTATTGGTTACTCTATCATGAAACAAAGGTACTCCCAAATAGCTTCCAAGATTATGTATTCTACTAAATCCAAGAATACAGCACAATTATCTCCTAAGAATTCACTTACTCCTTTTGAAAAGCAAACATTCGTTTTATGTCTTTAAAATTTAATAATGTGACGAATTTTATTAATACCTGAATACATTAATTTTTAACATCTTAATATAAATTATTTCCTATTTTTAAATATCATATACATATACATTTTATTAAGCAAGTCACTATATCTATGTCCAGTCTACGTGGGGAACACAGCTCCAAACGCCTGCATTAATTGGTCAACATTCTAAGGCATGGAAAAATTGTTCTCATCTCCTTGGTCAAAATTTCAATTCATTCACCCATTACTCCATCATGGAAAATTCTACTTTCGAATGGTAGACATCTAAGATATTGTTCATTTCATCATCTTCTCTTGTCCCATCTCCGATCTCTATTCATCATCATCAGTGGTATCGAGTTCAGGAATTACTGCTATAGGTAATCTTTTTAATTAATTTCTTCTTCTTCCTCCTCCTCCATATGTCGAAACAAACTGATCATAAATTCACTTGTAACCATCTGCAGTAATCGTGGTCATCATGATTCTTGTCTCAATGTTCCTTCTCAGTTGTATTAGATGGTATCAAAAGAAAATTTGTTCGTCTTCCCCTTCTCCACTTTCGAAACTAACAGCAACTATGGATCAATTCCTCAACGACATGGAAAAGGAGAAACCAATCCGATTCACCTCTCGCCAGCTAAAGATCGCCACCGATAATTTCTCCACTTTGTTGGGTTCAGGGGGTTTTGGAGCTGTATACAAGGGTGTTTTCAACGATGAAACCATGGTAGCTGTCAAGGTTCTCCATGGAACCTCGGATAAAAGAATCGAGCAACAATTCATGGCGGAAGTGGGCACAATCGGCAGAGTTCATCATTTTAACTTGGTTCGACTCTATGGCTTCTGCCTTGACAAGAACCTGAGGGCATTAGTTTACGAATACCTGCAAATGGTTCGCTTGACAGGTTTTTATTTACCCAAGAAAAGATATTAGGATTCGAGAAACTCCATGAAATTGCTGTAGGAACTGCGAAAGGAATTGCTTACTTACATGAAGAATGTCAACAACGAATCATTCACTATGACATAAAGCCTGAAAACATTCTATTAGATTCAAATTTTGTCCCAAAGTAGCTGATTTTGGTTTGGCCAAGCTATGCAACAGGGAAAACACTCATATGAGCATGACAGGAGGTCGAGGAACTCCAGGGTATGCAGCACCGGAACTTTGGATGCCATATCCAATAACCCACAAGTGTGATGTTTATAGCTTTGGGATTCTGTTATTTGAGATCATAGGCCGGCGGAGGAACCTTAACGTCCAACTTCCGGACAGCCAGGAGTGGTTCCCTAGATGGGTGTGGAAGAACATTGAGAGCAATGGTGATATTGGAGAGTTAATGGAAGCCTGCGAGATCGATGAAGGAAATAGAGAGACCGTGGAGAGAATGGTGAAAACGGCTTTATGGCGTGTTCAGTATAGAGCTGAACGAAGGCCATTGATGAGCATGGTGGTTAAAATGTTAGATGGAGCAGCCGAAATTCCTCAACCTTCAAATCCCTTCGGGCATTTGCTGGATCACAATTCCACCATTGTTGCTGCAGGTATTTCGAGTTCAACATGGAAGGACGATTCAGAGCCTTCTTCTTCGGTGGTAACAGATCAGTCCAAGTTGGTAGTTGAAACTCCAACTACAAATATGGAGAATTGTGAGATTGAAGTGGTTTGCACTTCTACTTAAGGTTTGTTAACCCTGAATTGGTTTTTTAATTTAAGCACAAATAATTTAAAATTTATAACAATATTCAATTTTTTTTCAAAATTAAAAGAAATTATTAAAAAATTAAAAAAGTATACGGAGATTACATATAGGTAGAGGTGATCATGGGCCGGATCCAGACAAAATTTTAGGCCCGTTTTCTAGGCCTGGGCTCAGCTCGACCCGAAATATGGGCTTAAAAATTTATCCAAGCCCGACCCGAAAGAAAATTGCTAAGCCCGAGCCCGGCCCGGCCCGACCCATATTAAATATATATTTAATATATAATTCGGGCCGAGCTCGGCCCGGGCCAAAAAATTTTACCTGAGGCCCTACCCGTTTTCTAAACGGGCCCTATTTTTTTGCCCAAATCAATATTTCGGGCCTATATTTTTACCCGAACCCTTCTATTTTTGGGAGGACCGTCGGGCCAAGCTGAGTAACCCAACCCATGATCACCTCTACATGTAGGCTACCATGTTTAAAATTTAACGTTTTAGTCAATATTTTTATAACCTCCCTAACCTGGTCCAGACGTTATGGCCGAATTTTTAAGGTTACATTGGTCACCGGAATGACCTAGTAAAATCGTTCAATTTCGTAAGTATTAATTTGTCAGATTTAAAAAAAAAACTTAGGATAGTTACCAAGAAACGTCCATTTAAAAAGTGAAGCCTTTAGTTTTTTTATAAAAAATCAAGCAATATCAAGCCAATTATTAGGATTGTTCGACTTTTAACAAAATTGTACGCATGCAAAATCCCAATTAAAAACAAACTCACGCTACATGCCACAATCCAAAATAATCATTACAATTCCAAACTCAATAATAAAATTTAGTTTAAAAGTACTTTATTTAAAAAAATTGTTTGAGATGAGTCTCCTCAAATATCGTGTCCGATCCTAACCTCGAGAATTATCTATAAGGAGTAAAACTATGAGGGTGAGCTTTAAATGCTCAATGTGAGTCTTAAACAGAATAAACAATATACATACATACAAACAAACAAGTTACAATAAAACATATAGCCAACAACATTTCTGAGATCATAGTAGCGCATGGCATCATAAATATACAGTATATATATGCATGGGCATGCTCATAAGAAAATAGTGCACAATTCCTACCCATCCATCCGCTACACACTATGAGTTCCCCAAAACTCATCATCCGAACACCAAAACAATAAGAGTCATAGCTCAATGTGGACAAACCACTAATAACAATTTGTAGTTAGATCGCCAATATTTTGTGGATAAATTATCAGTACTCCACGGAACTCCTCTGTCACCCATCAATCCCAATCTCCATGCAATGCAACATGTCATATAAATAGTGTAGCAAATTATGCTCATCAATATCAATTTCAATAAAAAATGACATGCTTAACATGCATTCAATTTATCAGTATTGGTGGCATAATTTTCATGCATTCAGTAATTCAATATCAATCGATAGTATATCTTTTCATGCAAGCAATAAATAGTGCACTAGGCATGCTTAACATGCAGTCGATAAATAGTAACAATCTGCATGCTATAAGTCAAGTAGTAATAGTACAAATCAACCAATTTCATCAATCATACAATCAACTTAACCTCTATAGTACTTACACATTCAGTTAGCATAATATTTGCCACTGAACCGAAGTGTTATAAGCATAATAATTGCTACCGTAATATTTTATTAAAAGCATATTAAATGTTATTATATTGATATGTTTTGAGCATGTCATATTGTATTGCATGTCATATTGCATGCTACTATATACAAGGGTGTTCTCAACAATGAAATCATGGTAGTTGTCAAGGTTGATACAAGTCTCATGGCCCGAAATTAAGCTCATGAATGTGATGGGCTCAAATTTTCTCAAGGCTCAATAACAGCCCAATAACAAGGTTAAAGGCCAAGTAAATCCAAGCAAGATTGAACGAGACCATCCAAGACTTCGTTACCAAGGCCATAGGTGTACACACAACCGAAAAAGAAAATCAAGATTCACTTTCTTGTTTTCAAGAAAATCAAGAAACCAAATCTTAGTCCAATTTTGCTATTTCAGAGAATTTGAAAATCAAGATTTCAAATCTTGGAAATTGTAACACCCCTAACCTGTGTCTGTCGCCGGATTAGGGTTACGAGACATTACTGTACAAGACACAGTTCAATACAGTCATTTATCACCTTTCATGCATCAAAGAATAATGATTCATTTATAACATTATCAGACTCGAATATCCACAATTCACTTATACTAAATTCGATTACATGAATCATAAAGCTAATCCAATTTAGTTGTACTTTACTAATCATGAATCACAAATAAGCATACTTCAAAATTCAACCCATTCAATTCGGTTACAATTTCTATATTTTGAATCAAGCTAACATACATCAAAAACTCAATTGAACATGTTCCAAATTATCAAATTCGAACTAAAATTATATACATCAAAGCCATGTTCACATACTCACTAATTAAATTATATTCAAGCATATATCCTTACTTTTCGTATACAGAAAATACATCAGTACATAATTTCATTAGCTAAATATCGAATTTTTTCATTTCATTACTTTTGTATGTGCACATAATGAAACCAACCGAATCAATATATACAACTTAATGTCCATTCACATATACTACATTAGCAACATTACAATATAACCAAACATACTTTTGATGTCATTATAATATACTAATTTACCCTAATACAAAAACCATTTCTATGTATATCTACCGAATCCATATTAACCTAATTCATTAAATATTACATAACCATACAAATTTCACATGTTATACATATTAATCTATATTCGAATTAAACTCGTAATTAATTTTCCTACTTTAAATAAAATTTGGCATTGTAGTATACATACATACATTTCGATTCAGCTATTTATAAATTAAATACATTAAATTTAACATTAATTATTCACTTACGAACTTACCTCGAACAAAGACGAACGATACGGAACGACTACTCAACCACTTTTGATTTCTCCCATTTCAAATCTGATTTATTCTTTTCTTGATCTAATTCAATACTAATTTGGCTTGTTTATTCACATATTCATTTAATTTCATCCAAAAACACATAAATGAGCAAATTACATTTTAGCCCCTAACATTTCACATTTTCTCAATTTAGTCCCTATTTTAAAACAACTCAAAATATTCAAAATTTCAATATACCCTAGTTAGGCCGAATCTACCTTTAGCTTATACAAGCCCACATATTTCATTTATTTCACATTTTAGCCCTTCAATTTTTCATTTTCACAATTTAACACAAAATACTCAAATTCATCAAAAATCTCAATACAAAACATATTAATCCAACATCTATCCTTCATAATTTATCAATTAACATCATTAAACTCACAATTTCATCAATGGATTAACTCACAATCTTCATCAAAATCAGAAATTGAGGCATGGACTTAATAAAATGCTAAACAACAATCACAAAAACATAGAAATTATTAAAAATGAATCAAAACACATACCTTAATCACTAAATATCAAAGCTGAACCCTAGCTTAGTATTTTTCTTTTCTTTTCTTTTCTTTTCTTGTTAACATCGGCCAAAGATGAACATAATGGCCTATTTTCATACTTTTATCTTATTATTTCATTATTTAATAATCAATTTCCATTTTTAGCCTTTATAATATCATTTAAAATCCACTAACCTTAGGCTTTTATGCCCATTCATAATTTTAATGGTATAATTTCAACAAAAGGCCCCACATAATGAAAGCCATAGCAATATAGTACTTTAACAATTAGCAAGTCACTTTTGCATTTTACGCGATTAAGTCTTTTTCACAAATTAAGCACACAAACGGATAAATTAAATCACGAAAAATTTCACACATGTCAATTCACATACTATAAGCATGGAAAATAATATTAAAATATTTTTCAGACTCAGATATGTGGTCTCGAAACCACTGTTCAACTAGGGTCTAAATCGGGCTGTTACAACTCTCCCCCCTTAGGGATTTTCATCCCCAAAAATCTTACCCGCGAATAGGTTTGTATAACGTTCTCTCATAGCATCCTCGGGCTCCCACATAGCTTCTTCAACCCCGTGTCAATGCCATAAGGTTTGGATCCCACGTAGCATTTTTTTAGGTCCAAAAATAGTTTCTTTCCATCCAAGAAACCCTAATTCATTCTCTATTAGACTCTTTACCAGCTGATTCATTTTTCTTTTGTTTTAATTTCGTTTAATTCTTCTTTCTGACAACTAATCAATTTTCGTTGTTTCTCATTTCAGTTTACATTCGTCTAGAGATCTAGGTTAAATTTGTAACTTAGACAAGCTACGATCCTGTTTCGCACGCCTGTCGTATCATTCTTTATCAAAGGTTCTCAATTAAGCCTCGGATAAAAGAATCGAGCAACAATTCATGGCGAAAGTGGGCATAATCGGTAGAATTCATCATTTTAACCTAGTTTTACTCTATAGTTTCTGCTTTGACACGAACCTGATGGCCTTAGTTTACAAATACCTGCCAAATGGTTCACTTGATAGGTTTTTTTTTACCCAAGAAAAGATAATAGGATTCTAGAAACTCCATGAAATTGCAATGGGAACAGCGAAAGGGATTGCTTACTTACATGAAAAATGTCAAGAACGAATCATTCACTACGACATAAAGCCTGGAAACATTCTCTTAGATTCAAAATTCTATCCCAAAGTTGTTGATTTTGGTTTGGCCAAGCTCATCAATGGGGAAAACACTCATATAACCATATCCAATAACCTATAAGTGTGATGTTTATAGCTTTGGGATGCTATTATTTGAGATAATCAGCTGGCGGAGGAACTTTAATATCGAAGTTCCGGAGAGCCAAGAGTGGTGCCCTTGATGGGTGTGGATGAACATTGAGAGCAATGGCGACATCGGAGAGTTAACGGAAACCTGCGAGATCAATGAGGGAAATAGAGAGACCATGGAGAGAATGGTGAAGACGGCTTTATGGTGCGTTCAATATAGACCTGAACGGTGGCCATTGATGAGCATGGTGGTTAAAATGTTAGATGAAGCAGCCGAAACCCCTTAACCTTCAAATCCATTTGATCATATGCTGGCTCTGCGAAATGATTACGGTTCCAACATTGTTTCGAGTTCGACATGGACTTATTCAGAGTCGACGTCTTCGGCATTATTAAATCAATCCGAGTTTGTAGTAGAAAGTACAAGTTATACTATGAAGAATTACTAGTTTGAAATGGCTTGCACTTCTACTTAGGCCTCTTTAGCATTTTTGTTTGTACAAATTTAATGATTTTATGCAAACATATATCACTAAAAACTAAAATTTATGCAAATATGTTATTCGTTAGGAGACTGAAGCTCCTAATTAACAAATGCTCAATGTCATTATCATAGGCCTGCCAATGACATCAATTTCCCTTTCATTCCTTCTCTTTTGAAAAGTAAAAAGAAAAAGAAGAAGATTATTTCTACTTTAAAATAATTTTATAATTTTTTTTTCAATTTTTTTAATGAATTTCAATGATTTAAGAAAAATTATGTCCAAAATGGCTATCCAAATTCAAATTAATATAGATTTTTATTTGTTCAGTTCATTCTAAACCTAAATTTTTTAAATAATTTTTATTTCCATTTTTTACAATGTTCTAACACTACACCAAAACAGTCTTTTAGCGGCATATTTTGTGGCGTTTGATTAACAAACGCTGCTAAAAATCGATCATTAGCGGCGCTAAACCTAAAACGCCGCTAAAACCTGAAGAACTAGTGGCGTTTCTAAAAAAACGCCGTAAAAGAACATAATTAGTGGCGTTTATTGTAAGCACCGCAAAATACCTTAACCAAAACGCAGCGTTGGTTCAATTGTATATTAGAATTCGTGGTGTTTTTTATAAAAACACCGCTAAAGAATAGTATTAGCGGCGTTTAACAAAAAGCGCCGCAAATATCTTAAGGAAAACGCACCGTTTTATCTTGAGGTAGATTAATATTAGTGGCGTTTTTAAAAAAACGCCGTAAAAGAACATAATTAGTGGCGTTTATTTGGATGCGCCGCAAAATACCTTAACCAAAACGCAGCGTTTGGTTCAATTGTATATTAGACATTGTGGCGTTTTCTATAAAACGCCGCAGAAGAATAGTATTCGCGGCGTTTTCGGTAAAGCGCCGCAAATATCTTAATGAAAACGCACTGTTTCGTCTTGAGGTAGATTAGTATTAGTGGCGTTTTTAGAAAAACACCGTAAAAGAACATAATTAGTGGCGTTTATTTTTATGCGCCGCAAAATACCTTAACCAAAACGCAGCGTTTGGTTTTGAGGTATATAAGAATTAGTGGCGTTTACGATAAAACGCCGCAAACATCTTAACGAAAACGCACCGTTTGGTCTTGAGGTAGATTAATATTAGTGGCGTTTTTTAAAAAACACCGTAAAAGAACATAATTAGTGGCGTTTATTTGGAAGCGCCGCAAAATGCCTTAACCAAAACGCAGTGTTTGGTTTTGATGTATATTAGAATTAGTGGCGTTTATGGTAAAACGCTGCTAAAGAATAGTATTAGCGGCGTTTTCGGTAAAGCGCCGCAAAACTACTTCATCCCAACGACGCCGTTTTTGGCTTTTGGGGATTTAGTGTCGTTTTTATGAAGCGCCACTAATACTCAGGGATTTAAAATAATTTAAAATATTTGTTAAAATGGATAAATTAAAATACTATTGATTTTTAATTTATGTGGTAAATTATTTCAAATACAATTGTAAGAGATAAGATAGTATTGATTTTAAAATATTTAATTTAATTATCATTATAGTTTAGGATTTAATAAATATGGTTAGGGTATATATATGGTTAATTAATTTAAGATTTAAGACCGATTTAGGAGGTACAATTTTAAGTTTTATAGATTATGGATTAGGGATTCTGGTTTAAGGGTTAATGTGATTTAAAGTTTACAGATTAGGGGTTAGGGGTTAGGGGTTATGGGTTAGGGGTTAGGTTAGGGGTTAGATGTTAAGAGTTAGGGTTTAGGATTTATAAAATCGGCGTTAGGTTAGAGTTTTGGGTTTAGATTAATTAGTGTGTTTTAAGTATATATTAAATAAGTTTTGGGGGTTAGGGGTTAGAGATCATGGGTTAAGGGTTTAGGGTTAAGGGTTAAGGGTTAAGGGTTAGGGGTTACGGGTTAGGGATTGGGTTATGGTTTAAGGTTTAGATTAATTAGTGTTTTTTATTTTATATTTTAAATAAAGTTTAGGGGTTAGGGTTAGGGTTATGGGTTTGGAGTCGGGTTAGGGATTAAGATTTGGATTAATTAGTACTTATTTAATTAACATATTAAATAAGTTCTTTATATAAATGTAAAGGAGATAATAATAAATTGTAAAGATTATTAATTTAAAATTGATATGCAATATATAATAATTTGAATATAATAATTTGGAATTGTAAAAATTGTAAAAAATTGTCAAAATTACAAAAAATAAAATGAAAATAAAAAATAAAAAGAAATAAAAAATAAAAAGAAATAAAAAAACTAAAATTTTTATTTTTACCTAATTTTTATAAATATTACTTAAAAAATTGAGATTGATAATTTTATCTAATTTTTTTAAATATTACCGAAATTAACAAAACTATTCATTAAAATCTGGCAAAACGGCGCCGTTTCAATAGAAAATTTAATGTAGTAGTGGCGTTTTTATTAAAAACGCCGCTATAAAATAGACATTAGCGGCGTTTTATAACAAACGCCGCGAAATATTCTTAATATTGGAGATAAAACGGTGCAGTTTTTGGCTGAGATTCATACCATTTGATAAAAAACTGCGCCGTTTTATTATTTGATTTTAGTGGCGCTTTAAAAAAATGCCGCAAATTAATTTAACTATGTTTTAAGATTTACGCAAACGCTGCCATTTTATCTATATTATTAGTGGCGATTGGGCTAAAACGCCAGGAGTTCGAGTTAATGGACTGCATTTGGCCTAATATTTAGTAGCGTTTATGTATAAACGCCGCAATTTTAAGAAATTGTTTACGAAAACGGCTCCGTTTTCTTATTTATCTTTAGTGGCGCTTTTAGTACACGCCGCAAAATTATTTTAATTTTTATGGAGACGATGCCGTTTTGTCTAAAACGCCATGAGTTTTAGTTTACTAATCGGGGAACGACAGCGTTTGATCATATTACTAGTGGCGCTAGTATATAAACGCCGCAAAGTACAGAAATTGTTTAGGAAAACGGCTTCGTTTTCTTATTTACTTTTAGTGGCGCTTTTAGTAAACGCCGCAAAAATGTTTTAATTTTTATGGAGACGATGCCGTTTTCTCTAAAACGCAATTACTTAGAGTTAACTAATCGGGAAACGACAGCGTTTGATCATATTACTAGTGGCGCTGGTATATAAACGCCGCAAATGGGTTAATTATTTTGATGAAAACGACGTCGTTTTTTCCCATCGTTTTGACTGAAGCTAAAACCCGATTCTCCCCATCCCCAACCTCATTCTCCCAAACCCCTAAAATTTCCCTAATCTCTTACTGCATCACAACCTCTCATTCTCTCAACCCGTCTGCTTCACTGCATCAACGCCTCCGTCCGTGTCTGGTGCCGCAACTGTTCGGTAAGTTCAACTACTTCCTTCATCTTCTTCATGCACGAATGTTTCTGGATAATCTTTGCTATTTGAACAAATATGGGTCTTTCGAACACGTTTGGTTCGCTGTATTGGATTAGAGGCGTATTGGATTAGAGGTGTATTGGGATTAGAGGTGTATTGGATTAGAGGTGTAATAGCTAATCCACTGTTTGGTTGAATGTAATGGAATAGAGGCGTAATAGTAATCTTGTGTTTGGTTGAATGGAATAGAGGTGTAATAGCATAATGGAAAAAACTAAAATGACTAGAATACCCTTAGCATAAATTTATTTTGGTAAATGATTATTGTTATTGTTATTTAAATTATAATAAGATTATTATTATCAATAATAAATAATTTAATCATATTTAAACATAATTATTATTAAATATATTTTAATTAAAATATATAATTTAATAAAATTCTTAATAATTAATATTCTTATATTAATTTACTGAAATCATAATATATGATACTGTAAAATATAAATTAACATAATTATTATTAAATATATTTTAATTAAACTATATAATTTAATAAAATTCTTAATAATTAATATTCTTATATTAATTTACTCAAATCATAATATATGATACTGTAAAATATAAATTAACATAATTATTATTAAATATATTTTAATTAAAATATATAATTTAATGAAATTCTTAATAATTAATATTCTTATATTAATTTACTGAAATCATAATATATGATACTGTAAAATATAAATTAACATAATTATTATTAAATATATTTTAATTAAACTATATAATTTAATAAAATTCTTAATAATTAATATTCTTATATTAATTTACTGAAATCATAATATATGATACTGTAAAATATAAATTAACATAATTATTATTAAATATATTTTAATTAAAATATATAATTTAATGAAATTCTTAATAATTAATATTCTTATATTAATTTACTGAAATCATAATATATGATACTGTAAAATATAAATTAACATAATTATTATTAAATATATTTTAATTAAACTATAAAATTTAATAAAATTCTTAATAATTAATATTCTTATATTAATTTACTCAAATCATAATATATGATACTGTAAAATATAAATTAACATAATTATTATTAAATATATAACTTGAAAATTATATTCTGCATAAACATAATTAACTTATACTAAGAAAAAGTTAGATGAAAATGAAATTGTACATCATAATCAATATGTTCAAAAGTTTTACAACATCAAAAAGTTTGAACATTGATATTTAATGGTGAGAAAGAAATCTTCTGACCCATTCCAATCGGGCAACAGAAGGTAAACTGAAGAAAACGATCATTTGAGTTGGATGATCGGGAATTTTACTCAAAGCATCATACCGCTGATCGTCGGTTAAACCTTCAATTGACCATAAGGCTGAATATAAATTTGAAGCTTTCTCTTCCATCTTTTCTTCAGACTTCTGCTGAACTACCACCTCGGAGGCAATACTCATACTGATTCTATCGCCAACGGCCTGGATTTTTTCCCCCAACAAGGTGGCAGCCTCCTCAAATGAAGCATACACATTATCACGAGCATCATATTTCTTTTTTCTCTTGTTTGAAGATGAGGAACCCCCTTGATCTCTATCTCCTCGCGGATCCATACCGGAAACATCCATGTCGTCTAAAGAGACGTCAGCTTCGCAGTCATAGAATGTGTTTCTCTCTTCATTCATATCTGTAGTACGATCATCCTCAGCATGTATTTCCTCAAGAACATCAGCAGCTGTTTGAGCGTCTTTCCCAGTCGCCCGATCTCTTGCGTATATGGCAGTAAGCTGGTTGTAGTAAGGGAAAGAACGATGTCTGAACTGAGAGGCTTCTTTGTGACTCTGAAAAAAACGAGGAAATCATATTAGTTATAAGTTTTGTAAAAAAGCAAATAAATACTTGAAATACATTTTACCTTAACATAGGATTCCCAAACTGCATCTTCAGCAACAACGAGCTGCCTATGCTCGTCCCAACCAAAACCGCTGTTGTTTTGACCATTAAGCATGTCGTAGACGACTGACCATTCCCTTTTTAAGCACCTAATCCGAGATTCAATATTTGGTCTCGCCTTCAACATTGCTCCTGGTAAAGCCTTTTCTAGCATTTTCTCTAGCTCGTTCAAATAACCGGCTTTGAATCCGGTATCAGCATTAAATGTTCCTACATTGTGCAAATCCACCATGCAAGAAACCAAGGCTGCATCCTCTTCTGGAACCCATTTTCTCTTGCTTCCTCGAGAAGCTTGAGAAGAAGCACCCGTTGGTGGAACACCTGACATATTGTTCTTAAGAAAAAAAACAAATTAACATTATTTACTATTTTGAATATCATGAATCAAAAGGTGAACAATTTATAATATTATATCGGTAGTTCAATACTAATTTTAAATTTATAACACATGCTGAATGAAAAGATAATTAAATTATAATTCAACAAAGTTTAGTACAATACAGAATATTTGAAACTGACCACCAAAGTTTCATAAACTAGATACATAAAATACCATCAACAAATCAATTCAAACTCAATTTTTCCCTAAACCTAACTAATTTCTAGATGTTTGCCATTCATCGAACATTTGGTTGGCTAGTTCCATCCTCCAAGTTGCCCAAGCATCCGATGGATGAATATTTGTGATAATCGGTTCATCGTCATCCACCACATTAGTAGGTAATCCTTCTCCCACCTCCGCTTCAATGGGATCAATACTCATATGGGTTCGAATAAAATTATGGAGCAAACAACATGCAATAATAATTCTATTGTGCACCCTTACAGGATAAAACGATGGACTCCTAAGTATTCCCCATCTAAGTTTTAATAAGCCAAAGCATCTTTCAATGACATTACGTGCTGAGGCATGTTTCATATTAAAAAACTCTTGCGGAGAACTTGGCTGATAACCCTGACGCCACTCGTTCAAATGATATCGCTGTCCTCTAAATGGTGCAAGAAATCCCTCACAATTTGTGTATCCAGCATCAACTAGATAATAACAACCTATTAAATAATTTTTTAACAAATGATTAATTCAGCAAACAAAGTTTGATCTTAATGAGTAATTCAAATTCCTCTAAGTATACACTGTACCATGAGGAACTTTAAGTCCATGTCTTCTACTGATGGCATCTCGGAGCACCCGTCCATCGGCAACTGAACCTTCCCAACCAGGAAGAACATAAACAAATTGCATATCAGGTGTACAAACACCTAGCATATTTGTTGCTATGTCACCTTTTCGGGTTCGATATCTAGGTTTATCAGCTGTTGGCACCCTAATCTTTATGTGGGTTCCATCAAGAGCACCTAAGCAATTCTATATCACATGATATAAAACCTTGTGTTAGAATACTAATTTAAATCTAAGTCAACTAAATGTTGTACAAGCTATATCTAAAACTCAGTCTACTACCTTAAACCATTTCCACCTTGTGTCAGAAGAGTCGGCTGTAATTGGCTCCGGCTTTTTAAATAAGACATCTTGTAAGCGTATGACAGCATCTAAAACACTATGAAATGCTCTGCTTACAGTTTCCCCGGACCTTCTAAAGTGATGCTTGATAACTCGATTTTTCAGGTGATGGGAGATGATATGTAAAAACATTGCTACTTGCTCATCAACAAGCATGAACCTTGACGACTTCAATCCCCCTATCGATTCTAACATCTCACATAGTTTACAAAAGGCAGTTCTATTCATCCTAACTTGTTCAATACAAGTCTCGTCACTAGCATATACAAGCCTCTTCACATAATCCCGTTTTGCATAAAAATCTAAGGTGTAGGACCTAATCCTTGGTTGATAAGTCTGTAGGCTAAGGCTGGCACCCATTCTAAACAAGAACCAAATCGCAATTCTACAGATTTCCAACCATAATGTCAAAGCAAGACCAATTCTTTTACGCCTCACACTTTGTGCAATTAAAGGCAGACGAGCCATTACTGCAACATATTAAAATTATAACACACACTATCAATGAATTGAAGTTGCAATTACACATTATAAAATAAAAATAAACAATACAAATTTAGAACACACGAAGCAAAATAGTTGATACTAAATGATATCGTTGCAACTTTAATTTCATTTCTTTATGAATCACCCAAACAATAAAGAAATTATAAAGCATGTATAATTGACCTAAAATTAATTGTTGGTGTATGTATAATTGACCTAAAATTACTTGTTGGTTTAATGTTATTGTCCCTAAAAAACATTGCTGGTGTATGTATAATTGTTGGTTTAATGTTATTTACCCTAAAAAACATTGTTGGTGTATGTATAATTGTTGGTTTAATGTTATTTACCCTAAAAAACATTGTTGGTGTATGTATAATCTTTTAATTTTACGTATATTTTAGATATATATGATAATTTTTATTAATTAATATAAAAATATAATTCTCTCCACATAAAATTATATCAACATTAATACTTAACAAACAGGTTTCATGTTTATTATTAATTTCAAATTATTAATATTAAAGATAAAAATTATAATAATTATATCAACATTAATACTTAACAAACAGGTTTCATGTTTATTATTAATTTCAAATTATTAATATTAAAGATAAAAATTATAATAATTACAATTATATTTATGTTATTAATAATGTTCTCATTATTAGTATCATAATATTTATAATTTAATTAAACATCGAATTTATAATAAATTACCTATACTATTTTAAATAATAACAACCTTTGCCGCATGAAGAATTTTTTTTTGATAGATTAGGTCACAAGCCCCATTTTTGGTTTAATTATTCTTTCGTCTCTATATTTTTTACACATTTAAATTTTAATTTATTTATTTATAATTTTAAAAATTTAATCCTTTTACTTTGTTAAATTGGATTAAGTGACAATTTTAACTTAAAATTGCTCTCATGACAAGTATTATACAAGTAATAAACTAGGTAAGCAAATCTTAAGATTGTTAAATATGAATAAAAATAATAATCGGATGGATTATTTATTTTTTAAACTCGTTAAATTATTTGACTAAAAACAGTAATCGATAAATAATTTAAATACCAATGTAAAAAAACTAGAGACAAAAGTAAACGAAATTAATATGGTTTGAGCGATAGTGACGTAAACCATAATAAAAAGAGAGCAATTAATCACATTAAATTAGCTTACTTTGGTCGGTGAAATGTCATATAAAGAAAGATATAATTATAATTTAGCTTTGGTAAATAGATTACAAACTTTCACCCTAAAACATCATGAAGGGCATGAAAAGTGATGCTTGAAAGGTAAGGTATTTTAATGAAATTAATTACTTGCTTTTACAAGTTTTTTCAATAACATCAGCATTTTTTTGAAAGCAAATGAGGAAAGCCTATTTTGAATGCTATTTGAAACTGAAAGTAATTACTTGCTTGTTTTAATGGCTGACTTTTTCCTTTGTATTATCATGGCCTATGTTCAAAACACATGCTCTTCAAATCCTATACTCGTCCCAATCAAGAACAAATCAAAATTTTCCAGCAGACAAGGTCTAAAAGAACTAAAATAACAAATTCTATTGACTAACAAATCAAGAACAAGGTCCAGCAGACTAAAATAACATTTCATCTTCCACAACAGTTTCATCTTATACTCACTAACAAACTAAAATAACATTTTCCAGCAGACTATCAAAACAATGTCCAGAACAAACCAACAAAATCTTGTGATATTACTAGCAGAAAATACATAATTATGTTTAATAAATGATCCAAACACAATGTACTTTGATAAGTTCAAAAACCAACAATAGAACTTAATGACTGTAACAAGTTGATAAAAGGTAGTTGTAGGGAATTTTGCAAAAATATTATTGCTTTTTAAAAAGTTCCGATGAAACATTAGAAGTTTGACTATAGAATTCAGAACTTTGGACCTACAATTAAACATAAACATATAGATAGCTTGGTTAGAAGAAAAAAAATCATATTACACTGATTGGAAAATCCAACTCATCATTGCTTTTCTGTTTATCAAAGGCTGAAAATATCAAATTTTATTCGTAATTTACAACAAAGTAGTTATATACATATGACTCAAATTCATATTTTGCCCAAATTCATAGATTAAAACACAAAAAGAAAATAGAAATTCTTACTCATATCAAACATCCTATTCAATCAATAACAAGCTGTCAAATTCCAAAATGTTTAATATCTTAAAAAAATCATATTTCTGTCCATCCTAATTAACTATTTAGAAAAAATGGAATACATGAAAGACCTCTAAGTACCAGTATCAGTATCTTCACCCCTAAACCCCAAAGCCAGACTACACAAATTGCATCTAACAGCTTCTAGTTTCACTGATCTGCACTCAGCATGAAATTCAATATTCTTAACATTATAAATTGTTTTGAACATTCGTTATCATCTAACATTTTCATCTTACCTATTTTTGCTACTTTCAGATGACCAAATTACAACAGAACAAACAAACAAAAGAGGATTTGAGGCACTATTATTGTCTGAATGAGTCGGGAGTAATTTTCAAATATGAATGATAATTTAATTTAATTCAATAAAGATTTGGAAACTTTTGTTCAACATCAAAAAGTTTCACAAAATAAAACCAGACTACGACAAAATTTATGGGCAAAAGTAGAGATAATATTGTTACTAAACAGACACAAGAAAAATAGCTAAAATACAATATTACACAAGCACAAAAGCATATCAAAATCAATATAACACCACTTATTTTTAAAATGTCAAAACTTATAATAAATACATGACACCTTAAACATGATTATGACACAGAAAACAAATGAACAAGCCTTGGATACACAAATTGCAAATTCTAACACTAAATTATTTCATCGGACATCTTTGAGCCTTATGTTTTTTCCATTACACACCTTACAAGTGTTTTAGTGATTGCAATAAGTTGATGGATTGAAATAACTTGGTGATGAGCTTTTTAATTCTAGATCAATGACATAATCTCTGTTCATTGGGAAGGTCATCTATTTTGACTCAAGGAAGGAGGGGTATATGCAATTTAACTCTAAAGACAATCTCTTCCAACAAGGATGAATAATGGATATTGCTTTAAGGTTCTATTAGGGTTTTTTGTTGTACGGATATATTTAGAAGCTCAATTTATCTCATGGATTTATGGTCTATACCTATAATCACTTGCATATCAAGTTTTAAGCCTTTCCTCAGTATTGACGCTTTTTCAGTTCCCCACCTTCTTATAACCACTAATACTCTCTTAGTCTCTACCACCAGAATTTCTCAATACAATTTCCATTTACTTTGACTCCCATTTTCCGTCTCTTTCTTTTCCTTATAGAGCATCAAGAGTGAGCAAGATGCAAAAGGCAAATCAAATTGACAAAACTTGAGCAGTATTCTTACCTATTTTTGCTACTTTCAGAGGACCAAAAGAACTCAATGATCTTACCTATTTTTGCTACTCAGTTCAGGCACTTAAACAAACAAACATTGGAAGAAATCTCATTCGCGGTTTTGAAGATCAGAAAAGGACTTGAAAATTACAACAGAACAAACAGAAATCGAAGATTAGCAGAGAAGAGAGAACAACTTCGAACGGCATGCATTTCTTAAGCCTAACCAACAACAGAAAACACATTTCAATTCAACATGCAATACAAACAGAATAAAATTGGCTAAAACTAACCTATTAGCAAATCGGGGCACAATGAAGAACCTGAAAAAAGTAAAAGGGGAAACCGATTAGATAAAAACAATAGATCATATTTACCTCGAAAGTATTGGTTTTCATCTACAATAGCAAAGGATATTAATCTATCGGGAAACATAGACTAACCGATGACGCAAATCGGCAGAAACTGTGAGCAAATCGGTCGAAATAGAAAAGAAAATAATCGGGGGAGCAAATCGGCAGAAAAGGGAAGAAAATAATACTGGGAAAAAGCAATGAAACAAGGAAGCAATTCGGATGAAGGTGGGAAACGGAAGAGAAACAGAGGGGATCGATTAGGGGTAAAAGAGGGAAGGTTTAGGGTAGGGTCATCTAATCTGAGAATAAGGGGGGGAGTAGAAATCGGTGTTTTTCACCGATTAGGGAAGTAAGGGGATACACGCGTATTAGCAATACGCTCAACCAAACAGCGTCTTAGATTGGTATTAGGTGGGCCCCACCGATTAGGGGTGTATTGGCTTAGCCAATACACCAAACCAAACAAGCTCTTGGGCTTTCAACAAATATTTACTAGCTAATTGCGTACAGTAAAATGGGTCTTTCGAATATTACTGGAATTTGGGGCTTTTGAGCATTTCGATTTTCTCATTTCAAATTGAATCATTTACTGCTATTCTGTCGAAAATTAGTTTCCATTGCTACCATGTTGAATCATTTACTGCTGTTCTGTCGAAAATTGCAAAATTGTTCAAAATTGTTCAAAATTGTTCAAAACCATGTCGAAAATTCCATTGCTACCATGTTGAATCATTTGCTATGGCAGGGCTATTATACTAATATTAGGAAAAATCCAATAGTGGCAAGGAACTGAACAATTTTCGACATTGTTAAAAACTTGTAAGTTCAAATTTCTAAAGAGCAAAGTAATATTTTATGTGTGAAATCTGAGATTCAATCTTATTTTTTTATTTTTTCTTTGATAATATATTTAAAATTTATATACATTTTTAATATATAATATATATATAGTTTTAATTGCTACCATGTTGAATCATTTACTGCATGTTGTTCTCTCGAAAATTGCAAACTAGTGTTCAAAACCTATTGAATGATATCTATTAATATTTGCTATGGCAGGGCTACTATACTACTATTAGAAAAAATCATCAATTACAAGTGGCAAGGAGCTGAACATCATACAGCACTGTTCAAAACTTGTAAGTTCAAACTTCTAAAGAGCAAAGTAATATTTTTGGTTATCGAAATGAGATATTCAAATCTTTTTTTTTTTGATTTTTTTCTTTTATAATATACTGATATACATTTTTTGATTCATTCTCTTTATTATATATAGTTTTCTTTTTCTTTATTTAGGAACAGAAACTATAAACTGATGAGGGATTATAATTTAGACTTTGCTTAAATCATCAAATGTATTTATTTGTTTGGATTTCTTTCATGAAAATCAATTCTTTTACTTGGTAACAAATCTTGCAGCTTTGAAAGGAATATGGTCACAGAAATTTCTGTTTCTCTAGCATGTTATGTTTCTGTACCATTTTTATGTTTCTTTATTTTCTGTTTTCTGTTTTTTGTTTTCTGTTTTTTGCATTCTGTCTTCTGTTTTCTATTTTTTGTTTTCTGTTTTGCTATTTTCTGTTGAATGAAGTGTTTATCAAGTGGAAACAAAAACCGAGTGGTTCCCCCACTGCTCCATCTTGAGGAGGTTGTCCAGTTTAGATTAATTTGTATCAGCAGTTTGCTAAACATTGAGAAAAATATTATTTGTCAAAATCATCAATTACAAGTTTTTCTTTTGATGTGGTTATGAGTTTTGTGATGACAAAAGGATGTTAGAGAGGATTGGTTCAATTTGATGATTCTATCGATCAAGTAACAACATTATCCACTTCTCTACTTGTATAATTCTGTGTGCTGTAACGGAAATAGCAAAGATAATACATAGGCAACAATGATTTTGACACATTTTAGTTTTTATTTAACTTATTAATATTAAAAAAGTATATATTCATATATTTTATCATAACTTATTAATATTAAAAATATATATATGTTAATATTTTTACAACATAATTTAACTTATTACTAATACATATATTGTTCGAATATAATTTTTTAAAATTTATATATTACATGACTTAAATATATATATGTTAATATTTTTACAATTTAATTTAACTTATTACTAATACATATATTGTTCGAATATAATTTTTCAAAATTTATATGTTACATTACTTAAATATATATATGTTAATATTTTTACAATTTAATTTAACTTATTACTAATACATATATTGTTCGAATATAATTTTTTAAAATTTATATATTACATGACTTAAATATATATATGTTAATATTTTTACAATTTAATTTAACTTATTACTAATACATATATTGTTCGATATGTTCTGTTTCACCACGAATCAATGGAACCTTTACGCAAGTAAGTTCTAGAAATTTGATAAATATTCATCGTTTAAAAAATTGTTTATAGTCTAACAAACTGAACATATTTTTAACATAGTGAGTACAAACAAATATTGAGATCTCGTTCGCGCTCCCGAAGAACACAACATCGAGATATCAATAAGTTGTTTACAGAATCTTTTCATGAATGGTTAAGCCAAACGGTATGTAATTGGAGCTTTCACCGACAAATAATAATATTTACTCAAAACATTTTTAATTACTCAGTTTACTTTCCATTCAATAGGTTTGGAGTGGGAAGAACGTCACTGACGAAGTTAAATGGCTTTCCCAAGGTCCAAATCGGGTGGTTAAAAGATATAGTGCGTTCCTCATAAACGGATTCAGATTTCATATAAAATATCGCGAGAGATTGAGGAGAACGCAAAATTGTGGAATAGTGGTTAATTCCTCAATTACAAGTTATGCTAGTGCTAGGGACAATAATCCTGTGGAGGGAAATGTGGAATATTTTGGACTTCTTACTGACATAATTGAGTTGGATTACTACGGAAAATGGAAAGTTGTCTTATTTCGAGATGATTGGGCCGATGTTAATACTGCACGTGGAATCAAGCAAGATCAATTTGGTTTCACAATGGTAAACTTCGATCGATTGATTCACACAAGACAACAATTGATTGATGAGCCGTATGTATTTTCTACTCAAGTCAAACAAGTTTTTTACTCAAAAGACCCAACTAATGAGGGTTGGTACGTTGTACTCCGTAACATCCCTAGAGACTTGTTCGACATGGGCAGTGGAAGTAGAGATGACATTGACGACAGAACACAAACTTTACCATTTCCAGAACAGAACTTAAACGAAAACATCCCTAGTACTAGTACACAATTTCAATGGGTCCGCCAGGATATGGATGAAGAGACTTACGAATTATAATGTAGTAAGCTTTTACAATTATCTAATTACATCTACGAATGATGATATTTCAACTATTTTATATGTGATATTATTGTTGTAATTGTATGATAAGTTTTCAACTAATTTATTTGTATTGCAGATAAAATGCCTAGAAGAAAAGTGCGATTGCACCGCATTGTTCAAGGTACTCCAAACTCGGCGGAAACAAACAGCACTGAACAACAGACTGCTGTTGGATCTTCGAATGTTCCGGTTACACCTGAGGAACCTATAGAAGTTCAAAGTAATTTAACATTTAATTTACATGTGTGTTGACATCTTGTTTGTTTTTTTTTCTAATTTCGTATATTACAATACTTTTATTTTTCAGATGAAACTGGTGGGACGCGGAGAGGTCGCGGACGTACGATATTGAGCGATTTATACGACCTAGATCCAGTCGAGCGTGTCCAAGTATCCAGTAATAGCTTTGGTCAGCCTGTTGGATCAGAAGCTCGCCTTTTAGCAGGATACATGGGCATTCTAGCACGGAATGCAAATATGTTACCAATTAACTTCGAGTCATGGCATAAAGTGCCCGAGAGTAACAAGAACCAAGCTCTCGATAACATTAAGGTAACAAAACGTGTATGTCATTTATAATACTTGAGTTTAAGTTTCGTTTACATTTACTTTCTTAAGTTGTGTTTTTTGTAGGCGAGATTTGCTCTAGAGGTCTTCGATGCTTATGTAAAGAAGGCATTGGGAAAAAGATGGAGAGACCATAAGAGCACTTTAAAGAAAGACTATTTTAAGACAAAAACAACACTGGACGAGAGATTACAAAATGTCCCGCCGGGAATGCTGAGGTACCAGTGGGAAGAGGTCGTTAGATTTTGGACTTCAAAGAAAGGAGAGGTATGTGTAACTTATAAAATTTTGAAATTATTTTGTTGTATAGTATTTCCTAATTAATGTACTAATAATTTCATAATGTAGGATCGTGAAGAAGTTGGAAAAAAAAGTAGGCAGCAACAAAAATTCACTCACACAGCTAGGTCGAAAAGTTTTGCGTGTGTAGCTCATGCAGAGGTATTTTCAATTTGATAATTGAGAGATATTTACTACTTACTTACATTAATATTTTTACTATTGTATTGTAGGAACTGTCGTCCGGTCAAAAAGTTTGACGCCTTCAACTTTTTGACATTACACATAGGAAGAAAGATGGAAACCCTATGACTCCTAAAGCTGCAGAAATTATGGTACGTTTGCTTAATTAATACAATTTCACTTGTTTTAATTATTTATAGTGTTTATTTTCTAATGATTTTTTCATTTATTGTAATGCAAATATTGTTAAGTTATGTTGCATTGGGTTTTTTAATATATATTGCGTTCCTAACTATTTGATTTATTTTTTAGGAAAAATTAAAGGATAAAAAGGCGGAGTACGAAGCGATTGCTTCCAATGATAGTTCTGTTCATATTGACGACATTGATAACCGGATTATCACTGAAGTTTTGGGTCCTGAAAGGTATGGTCGGGTTCGATTTTAAGGATCTTTTGTTAACCCATCCCAATTTTTTGGATCTAGCTCGCAACAATATATGCCTTCGGGGAGTCGAGCCGAAGCTGAAGTTCAGAGGTTAAGAGACCAGATGGCTCGTATGCAATCGACAACAATTGAGCAAATTACACAACTTAAAGCGGAGGCAACATCGAGAGAAGCTGAGGTTCAAAAAGATATGAAGAACTCCAGCTACAACTGAAAGCAGATGCAGCAGCGAGAGAAGCTGAGGTTCAACAAAAGTATGAAGAACTCCAGCAGCAGCTTAAAGCAGATGCGGCAGCAAGAGAAGCAGAGGCGGCAGCGAGAGAAGTACAGGCTACAGCGAGGGAAGCAGAGGCTAAAGCGAGAGAAGTAGAGGCTGCAGTGAGGGAAGCAGAGCAGCGTCAAAAGTTCGATGAACTCCAGCAGCAGCTTCAGAGTATGATGAAGATGTTTCAGCAGTCGCAACAGCCGCCGTCTTAGACATCGTGTAAATATACTTCGATTTTGACTTTTAATTTTCATTTCAACTTTTAACATTTTTGTAAGAATAATACGATTTTTATTTTATTTATTGATATTTATTATATTATTTGTTTAATATATTTATTTATTACTTTTGGCTGGTTTAGATATGATTTCTTTTGATTTGTTTTTACAGGAGGGCTGAAAATATAAAAAATTTTATTTTACAAATCTGCCAAATTTAGTGGCGTTTTTTAAAAAAACGCCACTAAAGGTGTTGGCCTTTAGTGGCGTTTTTGGTCAAAGCGCCGCTATAGATCAGGGTCTATTGCGGCGTTTTAGGGGAAAGCGCTGCTAAAGACCCTGATCTTTAGTGGCGTTTTTGCAAAAAACGCCGCTAAAGATTAGGGTCTTTAGCGACGCTTCCACTAAAGCGCCGCTAAAGGTCTTAGTCTTCAGCGGCGTTTGTGCAAGATGCGCCGCTAAAAATCAGGGTCTTTAGCGGTGCATTCATTAGCGGCGTCTGTCGCGGCGCTTTTAAAAGCGCCGCTACAAGTATCTGCGGCGCTAAAAAGCGCCGCTAAAAGTATCTGCGGCGCTAAAAAGCGCCGCTAAAGGCCTAAAAAAGCGCCGCTAAAAGCCTGTTTTGGTGTAGTGTAATATTTTCTTTTTAAAACTTGTGCCCATAATAAATATAGACAAGCTGTTCTCCATATTCAAATGAACCTAGGCATACTTATGTCCACGTCAACAGCATGATGTCTGACTTAACAATCATATTAGCACAATAATGATTAATGACGGAAACATTAATCAAAGGACTGAATTGATGAAAATTTTAATATTTAAGAGCTTATTTGAATTATTTTCAAAATGGATTAATTAATTTTTTTTGAAAAAATTCAAGGGTTTTTCAATATCTTAAACCTAATTTTTGTAATAATTTATAAATTTTTAATAAATATTTTATAAATTTTTAAATTTTTATAATTTAAAAACTATTATAGAGGTTTTATTTTATTGAGTTACTTTTCAATTACATTGAATTTAGATTAAAATTTCAAATAATCAGTTAAAATCATCATTATTTAAATTTAATCATATAAACGAAATCTATATGGGATTAAACACTTCAACTTAAATTGGGTAAACTACTAAAATAGTCACTTTTGTTTGGCTCATGTTACATTTTAGTCACTTATGTTTGAAATGTTACGTTTTAGTCACTTATGTTATCACGTTGTAACATTTTAGTCACTGAGCCGTTAGTTTCTGTTAACGGTATAACAGTAAACTGATGTGGTACATTAAATCATCATTTCAAACAAAAATTCTAGATTAATTTATACAATCGGTCCCCATATTTTTTTCATTTGGAGCAATTTAATTTTTTTCTTTAATGTTTTTTTAACTTTCTTTCTTTTCCATTCGCTTATGCTTCTCCCTTTGTTTTCCACCCTTCTCCATTTCTTTCAACGTAGTTTTTCTATGTTTTATTTTTTTGAACAATTTAATTTTTTCGAGTGAGGCGAGCTTGTGGACTAGTTACAAATGGAAAACATAGAAAAACTATGTTAAAAGAAATGAAGAAGGGAGGAAAATAGAGGGAGAAGCATATGAGAATGGAAAAAAAAAAAGGTAGAAGAACATAAAAGAAAATTTTTAAATTGTAGAAAATAAAAAAAATATAGAGACCAATTGTAGAATTTAACCTAAAATTTTTGTTTGAAATGATAATTTAACGTGCCACATCAGCTTATCGTTACACCATCGTCGGCAATTAATGACTCAGTGACTAAAATGTTACAACACGATAACGTAAGTGACTAAAACGTAACATTTCAAACAAAAATGACTAAAATGTAACTTAAGACAAATAAAAGTAACTATTTTGGTAGTTTACCCTAAATTTAAATGTTGAAAGATTCAAAAACCTCTTTTATAACTAATAATTGAAAATATAATTATTTTGAAGAAAGAAAAAGAGCTATAGCCGGACCAAATTTGCATAAAGCCGTCCAAGACATCACAGTCAACAAGTGCTGCCAATGAGTAAACCCAACGTAGACTGGTAGTCAACTCCGTTTGGAGTTCTCGGCTTTTTTTAAAAAATAATTCTAAAAAATTAATCAATTATAAAAATGGGGTTTTTTTACCTATATTATAAAATTAAAAAATATTGAAATTGCATGTTAAAAAGATTATGTACCAAAATAGTATATTCAAAGAGATAAAGGGTGGTGCATAAGCGGCATCACCCTAGAATTATGACATATTTTAGTTAAAAAATAATAATATTATTATAATAGTGGTGCCAAAGTGATAGGCGGCACCACTTTTTTTCTAGAATGGTATATATGCGGTATTTTATACAGAAGGGGTATGGTGCCTATCTGATAGACGACACCAGTGAGCCCTATCTGATAGGTGGCACCAGCAGCATTTTCCCCCCTTTGCTCCCCCATCCGGCTCAATTTTAGTATCAATTAAAAAAAAATAACAGAACAAGAGAGGGAGAAGAGAAGAAAGAAAATGTATTATTTTTTTATTGTTATTTTCAAATAGAATAGATTATAGTGAGAAAAAATTATTTTGTTAGTATTATATAGTTTGTTTAGTGTTATTTTTATGTTTTGTTTTAAAGTTATTTTGTTTATTATAATGTGTTAGTAAGTTTTGTGTTTAGATTAATTATTTGTTTAAGGTTTATTTTGATTTGTTAGGTAATAAATGTTATGTTTTAAATTTTTTTAATATATTTGAAAGTTTTTATGTTAGTAACTATTATAAAGTAATTGTTAGTTAATGATAACAATAGAAAAAAATAGATAAATACTGAAAATATTCCTGTCATAAATATTGTTAGAAATGGCAATAAACTTGATATTGTTAGAAATGATCTATTTTTATTCATTAAAATTTTAATGTAAGTATTTTTATGTTGTTCAAAATTATTTTGAGAATTTTTGTTTATTTTTTTAACAGATTGAGTATTGAAGATAGATAATCAATTTTTCGTATGCGTTTATTTAGACGGAATCATCTTGACAACAATCGTTGGATGTATATTTGAATGTCGACAATAAATAGCAATGAGATTTAATAGAAATGTCTTGTTCGATGATATGAAAGAAATGATTAACGCAAAAATTATTAGACGTTGTGGGAGAAGGATCTCAAAACTTTTTTTACTAGTTTCTAGTTTCGATAGATCCCATCAAATTCACTGAAATGGAACTTGTAGATATGAAGACGTGGAGACAATGATCACTCTTTATTGTGGGAATCGGAGTGACCAAAATGCACCGATTCAGTTATTTGCTGAGTTAGCTGGTGTGGAGCCAACTGAAGATCTCACTGCATCTGGTGAAGAACATGGAGCTCAAGAATCGTGTATGGTGGCTCCAATATCGTACATTGATAGTGTATCGAATATATGCGAGATCGATATCGATCTTAATTGTAACACCTCAACCCAACCTAGACGTTATGGTCAAATCTGGCGTGTCACATTGAAGTGTCTTTTGAAAATTGGACTTGTTGGTAAAAATTTCGTTTCTAAGTTTAAAAACCCCTTTATTATTTTTTAACAAATCAACTAGTCAAAACGTTTTTCTTGTTATCTGCTATTGTTATAATAGGTTGATCTAAAATCACGGAAGCTTTTGAAAACTCTAATGTTTAAATTTCGTGTATTTGAAAACAGTAATTATTTTGAAAATTCGTCTTCTCCTAAACTAGCAGTTTAAAATAAGTAAGCAAAATCTCAATTAAAAATTTAAACAAACATAAATGGCCTTATTACATAAACAAAACCCAACACAAACTTTAAATTTAAATAAAAGCAAGTGTAGAACAGCTGCAGTTGTGTGGCCACCTCTGAGTCCCTCGCAGCGCCAAATCGCCTAAGGCTGAGGATTACCTGTACAGTTAAAAGGAAAGGTTGAGTTTATGAAAACTCAGTGCGTAAACCCCTATCAGTTAGTCAGTATACAACATGCAGTAATAGTCTAGGCCTGAGCCCTATTTAGTAACAGTACAGTGTGGCCTTAGCCCAATACAGTAACAGTGTGGGCCTTAGCCCATTACAGTATCAATACAGTGCAATAATGCAACCCATTCCAATCCAGCCAACACACCACTCTGTACAACCAACACACCATATGTGGATAAAATCAACCTACCCAGCCAACACACCAATATTGCAGCAAAGCTGCCAGTAATAGTAACGCAGCAAAACTGCCAGTATCAGTATCACAGCAAAGCTGCTAGTACAGTATACTTCTTCCATAATAGTATCTCAACCCCATGTAGTATGTCGTGTCATAAATCATACGTGTATGCAGAATTTCATACTCAGTAACAGTCATATACAAATCATGAACACATCAGTCAACCTACCTCTAAGGGTATAACGATCATTTTCATCAATTAAGGGTAAAACAGCCATTTTACCCTTTAAGGGTAATTTGGTCATGGTCATTTTACCCATTTTAGGGTCTCGGTGTAGATATCGACCTCTCGAAAGGTTTACAGTCGTCTCGAGCTACTCAGGTAATCTAAATGGTCATAATAGTGTAAATAGGCCCAATGACCATTATTCGGCCCAAGTGGGCCTACACGCTTGTGCGGCCCGTTCAGCCCAAATTTCTCCATGGCTATGAGATCTACATAGCCCAATCCAGTATTTGCCACAAATCGTGGATTTTATCTATATGGGCCCACGAATGCATTGAGCCCACACAACCCATTGTGGCCCAACGTGGCCCATTACGGCCTAAGCCCATGAAAATGCTCATGGAGACCTCTACAGTCTATCGCCCAAGGTTTGTGGGTTTGGCTTACCACACGAGCAATCGCACGCTCGTGTGGTCTCAAATGCCGTATTTTTGGCTTTTCCACTTTTTCTGTTCTACAGTTATAGTGGGGTATTTACACACCTATTTACGAGAAAAGTGCAAATCTCCATGTACACCAACCTTGCTTGAATGAGGGCGACTTTAGTCCTCTAAGATCGCTTATCGAAAGTGATCACACGCTTTTATCGATTATCTCGATTGAATGCCGAGAACAAGGGTTGCGGCTACTTCAAAACCATTTACACTCTACCACTACTCGAGGAAAACCCGATAATCAAAAACACTTATAGCATTGGAACAACAAAAATAGCGAAGAGAAGATCGGCGCAGAGAGTGATATAAAACAAAATGGTGATATTCGGCCAAAAGAGAGCACAGATTAAGGAAGAGAAGAAAAAAGAAAAAGAAATGGAATAGTTGCTCACAAAATCGACTAATAACTTTTGACCAAAAAGAAAGGGACTTTTGTTGAATAATGCACAACAACCAATACAAACCCGAATGAGCCAAAAGCTGGTAAATGAAAGAAAAGAAAAAGAAGAATTCGGCACAACACTTCCCCAGCCGAAAATGAAAAAGAAATGGCAGATGCTAACACCAAATTATTTCTCCAATACCGAAAATGACAAACATTTCCCTAGCTAAATTCTCAAAGTTAGAGTTTCCCCAAACGGCACAACACTTCCTCTCAATCGAAGTCATTGATTTTCTCCTAGTATCTCTCCCCTTATCCCTCCTTGAATTACTCCATCGATTTCTCCTCAACTCCCTCAACAACCCCATTCAAATTCTATTCAAACTCCCATTAGCTGTGTTTCAGTCCAACTCCACTACCTATACAGCTCAAGCAACAAAATAAATACTCTATTGCACAATCAGAACTTGAACCTCAGACCTCACAGTTACACAATACGCCACCTTGGCACTAGACCACAAGCTCTTTTTGCGTCATAAAACAAGCACTATTATTTATAAGGCCTATATGCCAGTGTCCAGATTCATTTAAGAGCAAAACTAAAAATTTTATAGAAGCCAAGACTTAAACCTAGGCTTCTCAAACACTTCCATACACACCCAAATCACTTAGCCATTAAAGCAAACAAGCAATTTGTGTCATATCATGCAAAAAAAATAAAGACTTAAATTTTTGGGGCGTTACATTAATGTTGCACCCGATATTGATGTGATTGGTGATAATGGATATGGTAGTAGTGATCCTTGTGATCAAGAGGTCGATAGTGATAGTGATCCTGATGTGGACAAGGTCATCGATGATATTAATGACGATGACATGAATGACGATGGAAACATTAACGCGTCTTCAGTCGGAAACTAGGTTCGACATATTATGATACACAATAATATTGGGTCATACATGTCGCTCATAGACCCCGACGCGGCGTACATAGCCGAGTTCTTGAAGTACCATAAAATATTACTTACTCACCAACTGACCGGAGATTTCAATCCTGGGGAGTTGTTAGTAGGCTAGAAATTTGAAAGTAAGGAAGAGTGTGTATTTGCTATTAAATGGTATAGCATGAATATATCAACGGACTATAAAGTCGTAGTGTCTAAACTGACATTATATATTGGGGAGTGTTAGAAGTCAACGAAATGCTGCAATTAGCGGGGTGGAGCTGCATTTATTCAAAAGTCGTAGATGTGAAAGATAAAAAAATTTGTTGGGCCTCACACATGCACATCAGCATATATAACAGAAGATCATCGAAAACTTGATTCTAAAACTATCAGTACATGTATCATGCCAATGGTGAAGGACATGTTGACCATTAAAGTTTCAGTATTGATTACTGAAATACAGGTACGATTCTAAGATCGAGTATCATACCGAAAGGTATGGATAGCTAAACAGATGACAATGAAGTAATTGTACGGGGATTTCGATGCATCGTACAATAAGCTACATGGATAGATAACTGCTATGCGAGAGTATGTACTGGGGCCTGTCATTGAGTTACAAACAAGGCTTTATTACGGCTTGGATGACCAACTACAAACGGGAAAAAGAATTTTTCATCAGATGTTCTGGATGTTTAATCCATGTGTGTGCGTATTTCCCCACTGCAAACCGTTTGTGTAAATAGATAGGACCTGGCTATACGAAAAATATACACAGATCCTACTTTTTTACGTTTGTTCGACACGGAAACAAGAACGTGCTCCTAATAGTATTTGCCATTGTAGATAAGAAGAGCATGGAATCGTGAGAATTCTTCTTTACCAACCTGCGGAGGTATGTTATTAGAAACAATAATATTTGCATCATCTCTGATAGAGGGAAAGAATTAATTACCGCCATTAGGCGTTCCAATGTGCCCTCGAGATTCGTTTACTATATGCGACACATCGCAACTAACTTTCATCGAGATTATAAGCATGCAAACTGGTGGAGACAAGTTGTAAGAATGGGTAAATGATAACCTTATCTTTTCAATATAAGTTTTAATGTTTTAGGGTAATACTGAAACTTATCTTTTCGTAATACATATACAACGCACGAGCTAAAGCCACACATTTTTCGCTAAAAAATGACTCGACTTGAAAGTGACATGAAGGGTCAAATGAACATATCTTTCTGATAGTGGTTGGGTGGAACTGTGGCAATGAGCTCAAAGTTTTAACGAGGGTTTTCACTATAGTCATATTACCACAAACTTGGTGGAGGAGATCAACTCTGTGTTGTTGAAAACACAACATCTTCTGATTTCATCTGTCTTCTCGGCTACATTTTACAAGTTGGCTACCTTGATGCCAAGAATGGGTCAACAACAAGTCAACCAGATGGAGGCGGGACACATATTTGTCGAAGATGTTAGGGATGCAATGGTTGCAAATCATCGGATGACGAGGTCGATAAATGTAGAAGTATATTCACAACGTCTTGAAACATTTCGAGTTGCGGAGACCATCGCTTGTCGACCCGGTATACCATCTAAGTCCAATGGAGTTGATCTCCGAAATAAAAAAATACGATTGCAAGAGGTTCCAAACACTTCATTATCCATGTGTGCAGTCGTGGCAGCGTGTGCTAAAGTCTCGCTCAATGTTGAACAATTTATCGATGATGTGTACACTCTTGAGCGCATGTTGCGTATCTGGGAGAATGAGTTTCCCGTCCTGCCTGACCTGTCTACGTGAGAGGTGCCTCTGACGACTTTCGAGCTTGTCCCAGATAAAGGGTTGCGTAGGAATCCGAAAGGTCGTCCGCAATCATCCAGAATTCATAATAAAATGGACATTAGGGAGACATTCGACAGTAAGCGTTATGGATTATGCAGATTAGCTGGTCATAATCGGAGTAAATGCCCGCAGCGAAACTACCATACTGGACAATCATCACGATCGAGTAGGAATTGAGCTTATGTGATCCAATGTACCTAATTTATATTACAAAGTTTGTTCCAAGTTTTAATGTTGTAATGTATTTAATTTATATAACAAAATTTATATTACAAAGTTTGTTCCAAGTTTTAATATTGTAATGTATTTAATTTATATTACAAAATTTATATTACAAAGTTTGTTCCAAGTTTTAATGTTGTAATGTTGTAATGTTGCAATTAATTTAATTTATGACCACAAAGTTTGTTCCAAGTTTTAATGTTGTAATGTTATAATGCTACAATTAATCTAATTTATGACCACAAAGTTTGTTCTAAGTTTTAATGTTGCAATTAATTTAATTAAATAAATACAAAGATTATCTTTTTCTTGATTTATATTTTTTCAGAATAAAAAAGTACAAACTTTGTAATATTTAAATTGAAACCCCTAAAATTGATGGTTTGATGGTGTGGTCCTAGGGGTATATTTCTGCGGGGGGTCGACGTTCACGTTTTGGGTGATCGAGGTGATCAACATCCTCTTCAATCGCAGGTGGGGGTGTGCAAAACATGGAAGAAAAATTATATGCCCCGAATGCTATTGATGAACTTGAGTCAAGAGGAGTGTTGTACTACGATGGATACGACCCAGGAGGAATAGAGTAATGCGGTGGATACGGGCCGAGAGGAGCTGTACTGCGGTGTTACTGGACTAAAGTCTGGGAAATAGTCATTGACCCGCAACTCCGGATGATAAGAACTATCACTGGAATGTGTATGTGACTGCTCGGGCTTTAACTCTGGCTTGGGCTCGATCTCAAGCTCTAGCTCTAGCTCGGCCTTTATATCAAGCACTGGCTCATATGCCCTAAGTCAATGCATGTGCGAGGGGACTACAGTCGACTGCCCACTAAGTAAATATGGTTTTTTTGTACTAGAGTACCATTGTATGTACTCTAACGATGGTTGCAAATCGGAAGAAATATCCGTATGAGGTATCTGCGCCATCCGATTATCCCATATTGCAATATATTTCTGGAGCACAACCCCCGAATTATTTCCATGTTTTCTTCTCTTGTTAATCCCGTGAATCTTCTCCAATTGCATTGGTGGAGCTGGGATATACTGGATGCAACCAAACTGCCGGAGTACTCGATCCCCATTATACCACCTAACTATCTAGAAAATGATAATTGGTGTGTTAATGCACCACAGGTGAGAATAAATATATGCAGACGAGGGTATAACAACTGCAATTTTTGGTCTCTAATAAGCATCCAGATAAACTGCACGATTAATAACATGGTTAAAATTTAACACGGTTCGAGTAAGATATACAAAGTAATTACATGTCACAAATATCGGAATAGTCAGAACTGCGGAACCCCAACTATATGAGCGAACATTTTACAAATCAGCTAATAGGGGTAAATACATCAAATGAACCCTGTTGTTGTTCCCATCTGGCATCAATACACCCCCTATAATATGCATAATGTACGCTTGAGCTGCGCACATCACCTCATACTCAGTGGCATTAATTAATAAATGTTGAAATTTGGTTTTCAGCCATGAAAATCTCAAACTCGTAAATTTGGACACAACATCGTTGGGTGAGACTCCTAATAGGTTATAACAAAGGCAATCAGCTCAGCTATCGTACTTACGCCCGTTACGACACTCCCATTGATTGGGAGCCCAAGTTGCAATGCAACATCCTCCAGAGTGACAGTGCACTCCCCACACAACAAATAAAAAGTGTGGGTCTCTAGGCGCCAACGCTCGACCAATACGGATATTAAATCGTACCACAAATCAAACGTTCGGACCAATACTGCTGACCCGAATCCAGCTAACTCCATGTATGGCATCAGTCGTTCATTCGGGGAATATCACGACCCTTCAATGCGTGGTTCGAGCCCTAACACTATTAAATTACAGAAAATAGTTATAATAACATAATTTATTTCCGTAAATGACGTAGAACTTTTTTAAGGGAACCCGTGATTAACAAATAACAATATATTACCATATTATTAACTGTGTTTGATATGCGACCAACGTTCTTAATCAATGAACCCATTGCGATTCCTGTAATTTCAAAACAACTTTTGGTAATTAATTTCAAAGTTTGATGCATTTTAAGTATTTATCAAAATGCCTAAATTTTATATATTGCTTTTAATTACAAAAAAATACCAAACGGTTTTGTCCACATCATATTTTTTGCCATACTACATTAACAAAATAAATATATCTTATAAATTCCAACTCAAACTCCAACTCACTGGTCCCATTCACAAATTCCATCTCAATGGTTTAATCTTTTACCTACATAAAAAATAAAAAAAAATTATATTAAAATAATAAAAATAACATGCCAATAAAAAAATATAACAAAAACATAATAAATACAAATATTTTTATTATAATATTAAAATGATAATAAGTAAAATGTATTGATTTAAAATATAATATATATATATATATAATAACATGCCAACTTAATTATTATCAAAAAATATTTTTATTTTTTGTATAGAAGGATTCAAAAGAAATTTCATTTATAATATTTATAAAAAAACATAAAATAAAATTTAAAAACATAAACTCTTATTCTCAATTATAAAATCTTAATAAATTAGAACATATAAACTATGATTCCTAATTTATCTCATAAATTTCAGCTCAATGATCCCATTCACAAATTCCATATCAATGGTCTCATCTTTTACCTACATAAAAAATAAAAAAATTATATTAAAATAATCAAAATAACATGCCAAATAAATTACATAAAAATAAAACATTCTTTGTACATAATATAAATAGGCTTTTTTACGTCAATAAACATTAAAAATAAATTATGAATGAATGAAAATATAAAATAAATATAAACATATCTTAATAGCTCTTTTTAACCAAATAATACCTTACAAAAATAAATTTAAAAATTAAATCCGAATTAAATCAACAATAATAACAACAAAAACAAATTAACATTAATTTATAACAAAAAAAATCTTTTCTTAAACAATTAATCTTCCCTAAACAACAAACTCTCCTTTCATTTTCTATTTATTTTTTTCCTTTTCTTTCTCCTTCCCTCTCTCTATTCTGCTTCTCTTTTTTTCTTTCTTTTTCCCTTCCCTTCCCTTCCCTTCCCGCCCTCTCCTTCTTCTTCTTCTCTTCTTCAAAAACTTTCTTTTCTCTTCTGACCAAAAATGGGGCATTGGAGACCTTATAATGGTCCCCAAACACACAACTCACGGGCTACAAAGATGATTCGTCCCATCGCTAACAACCGCATCCCAGTGCCGCCTGTGGAGATGGCGTGACTTGGGGTGCCGTCTCTACACTAAGCGGGACCAGGCGGTGCCACCTCTCCAGTAGGCATGACCCCTGCCGCTCAGTTGTGTTGTTTCATCAATGACAGCGGGTCAAGTTTTTGGGTCAGGTTTTTTTCGTATACGAGTCGTATTTGACCCGTGTTTTCTTTAGGTGCCACCTATTAATTTACCTTCACCAGTTTTTATTTTTATTTTTATTATTGTTTTCAATCAAATTTTGTCAGAATTCTAGGGTGGTGCCGCCTATGCACCACCCTCCACCTGTTTGAATGTACCATTTTGGTACATATTTTTTAAAACATGCTATTTTAGTATTTTTTTTATTTTATAATATTTAGGTAAAAAGCCCATAAAAATGGTTTGAAGGAAAAAAATTATATTCGAAAATAATTTGTTTGCTATAGCTATTGTCAGTGTTGTTGGACACATTAACAGTACCACCTTTATTTTTCACCTAATTATCTACTAATCATTATATTTAAAAATAATTTTGGTGCCGTTATTATATCAAGAGGCATTCGCATATATATTTTAAAATATATATAAAAAATATGGGTATTTACAATAAAAAATAAAAAAATTTAATTGATTTCTAAGTGTGTCGAGTATCACCAGTCAAATATTTTTTAAAAAATTATTTATATTTTTAAATTTATTGTTGAAAAGAAAAAAGATTAAAAAAATATTTTACATGGGTATCGCTTCACAAGCAGAGCCAGATTTTTTTTTTTTTGGGTACTTTCTTTCATTGATTTGATCACCATTTTAGCACCTTGTGATTGAAACGACCCACAGCCACTGGTTCAATCCCCAGGGTCTGTGAGAGAGAAGGTCTGGCTTTGACCAAACCACCCATTGGGTTTATTTTATATGAAATATAAAATAAGAAAGTGTAAAACCTTTTTGACAGTGTCTCTTGGCTGACACGCATAAAAAATTAAAATAGTGTAGTAGATACGTCAGGTTGTACTTATAAAAAATTATTTTTTTTATATATGTTTTTATCTACATCTGAAAATATAAAAATAATTTTAAAAAAATTGATCGGTGTCGTTTAGCAAATAGCGGTATCTGGTAAAAAAAAATTTTACTGTAAATATTCATATTTTTTTTAGATATTTCAAAAAATATATAAAGATGTTGTTTAATACAGCGACGACACTAAATTTTCTTAAAATATGATGATTCGATGAAAAATAAAAATGGTGTCGTCGATAAGTCAAGTGGCATCGGTGATAACTATAACAAACAAATCATTTTCATATATATTTTTTTCAAATATTTTCATAATTAATTAATTTTTTAAGATTATCTTTACAAAAAAAAACCCACTTATCTATTCTATAGGTTAAAAGTTTAATTTATATTTTATCAATCAAGTCAAAATTTGATTGTAAAAGCCCCTTATCAATTTATCTATACTATATATTAACAATTTAATTAAATTAGTATTAGAAATTAATTGAATCTTAATTTATTTGTAAAATTATTAAAAATATTTTTATAAAATAATAAATAATATTTTAGTAATCAAAATAAAAATAATAAATATTATTTTATCATTCAAAGTTTTAGGATCATCAAATTATTCTCGAAAATATAACTCAACTAATAATACATTTAATTAAAATAAATTATTTTATTTAATAATATTTTATTTTTTAAAAAATAATAAATTTATATGTAATAATATTTGAATTAATTCATGCAATTTAAATCAATAAAATTTATTTTTACACTGAAATTAAAGATTTTTTTTCAATTACTTTTTATATTTTAATGTAATTATGCATAATTTATTACCTTCATAAATTGTATATCTATACTATATATTAAGGATTTGATTGAGTTGGGGTCACGAGTCGACCGAACACTAATTCAGTTAGGTAATGACAAAAATACCCTTATTTTACATCTATATTGTATATTAAGTGCTTGATTAAGTAAGTGTCACGAGTCAACTAAGCACCATCTCAATTAAATATTATTTTGAGATTATTTTTATTATTTTATATCTTAAAAACATGTATAAAATTATAGGATTTAAACCCAAACCTTTATAGCTTTCATTGATTTATATTTTACCATTTCAATTGGAGCCTAATTTGTTATTTTATATTAATTTTTTTATATAATTTTTTTTTCACCCACAAATGCGTAACCATTTAGTATTGATAAAGATGATTAAGTTAGTATTATAAGTTAATTCGATCCCAACTAAAGATTGATGATATTATTAAGATAAACAATAATAAAACATGTAGTATTTTTAATCTAGTGTGTTTACATGTTTAAATTTTATATATTAATAATTTTATTTATTTTATTTTAATGTCATACATAATTAATTAATTTTAAATTGTATGTTTTATTATTTATTATATATTATTTTTAAATATACTCTCCATGATAGAATTTCCAAAATTTTATTAAGTCGCTATATCTGTGTGCATTCAATGTCTGCACTAACTGGTTAACATTCAAAGGAATTGGAAAAGGTAATACGCGTTTAGACGGAGACTTTTGATCTTATCTCTTTCGTCGAAATTCATTGACCCATTGCTCCAATCATGAAAAATTCTACTTTCGAATGCTAGACATTAAAGATATTGTTCATTTCATCATCTTCTCTTATTCCTTCATCATTCTCTATTCATCATCACCAATGGCAGCAAATTCAGGAATTATAGCTACAGGTAATCTTTTAATTAATTTCTTCTTCTTCTTCTTCTTCCTCCATATGTCGAAACAAACTGATCATAAATTCACTTGTAACCATCTGCAGCAATCACCATTGTCACGATTCTTGGCATTATGTTCGCTATCGCTAAACGCAGAAGATCTCAGGATATTAAGAAAAGTGTTCATGTTCCCCAGCTTCTGAAACTAACAGCAACCATGGATCAATTCCTCAACGACATGGAAAAGGAGAAACCAATCCGATTCACCTCTCGCCAGCTAAAGATCGCCACCGATAATTTCTCCACTTCGTTGGGTTCAGGGGGTTTTGGAGCTGTATACAAGGGTGTTTTCAACGATGAAACCATGGTAGCTGTCAAGGTTCTCCATGGAACCTCGGATAAAAGAATCGAGCAACAATTCATGGCGGAAGTGGGCACAATCGGCAGAGTTCATCATTTTAACTTGGTTCGACTCTATGGCTTCTGCTTTGACAAGAACCTGAGGGCATTAGTTTACGAATACCTGCCAAATGGTTCACTTGATAGGTTTTTATTTGCCCAAGAAAAGATATTAGGATTCGAGAAACTCCATGAAATTGCTGTAGGAACTGCGAAAGGAATTGCATACTTACATGAAGAATGTCAACAACGAATCATTCACTATGACATAAAGCCTGAAAACATTCTATTAGATTCAAAATTTTGTCCCAAAGTAGCTGATTTTGGTTTGGCCAAGCTATGCAACAGGGAAAACACTCATATGAGCATGACAGGAGGTCGAGGAACTCCAGGGTATGCAGCACCGGAACTTTGGATGCCATTTCCAATAACCCAGAAGTGTGATGTTTATAGCTTTGGGATGCTATTATTTGAGATCATAGGCCGGCGAAGGAACCTTAACGTCCAACTTCCGGACAGCCAGGAGTGGTTCCCGAGATGGGTGTGGAAGAACATTGAGAGCCATGGTGATATTGGAGAGTTAATGGAAGCCTGCGAGATCGAAGAAGGAAATAGAGAGAGCGTGGAGAGAATGGTGAAGATTGCTTTATGGTGTGTTCAGTATAGAGCTGAACGAAGGCCATTGATGAGCATGGTGGTTAAAATGTTAGATGGAGCAGCCGAAATTCCTCAACCTTCAAATCCGTTCGAGCATTTGCTGGATCACAATTCCACCATTGTTGCTGCAGGTGTTTCGAGTTCAACATGGACGGACGATTCAGAGTCTTCTTCTTCGGTGGTAACAGATCAGTCCAAGTTGGTGGTTGAAACTCCAACTACGAATATGGAAAATTGTGAGATTGAAGTGGTTTGCACTTCTACTTAGGTTTGTTAAGCCTGGATTGCTTTTTTAATTTAAGCATGTTGTACATGTAATAAATAATTTAAAATGTATAACAATATTTAAAAATATTTTTTTCAAAATTAAAAGAAATTATAAAAATTCAAAATTAATATTTGAATTACCATGCAAATTACCATGTTAAATTTAAGTTTAAAAATTTAACGATTTAATTAGATTTTCGTTAAAAAATTTAATTAGACTCTTTTTGAAAGGTTATGGTCAAAATCACTTCTTTTTAAAAGTTTAAGGACTAAATTTAAAATTAAGAAAAAATAAGTATCAAATAACCAAACTCTATTTGTTCAATTCATTTTAGACATTAAAATTTTAAATAATTTTTATTTCAACCATCTATAATTTTTTATAATTTTTTTATAAATTTAAAAATTGTGCCCATGATGAGTATAGATAAATTGTTGTCCATATTAAAATAATAGGCATTCTTTTGTCCACTTCAACATCATAACGTCTAACTTAGCGATTGTTACTGTATCAGCACAATAACGATAAATGATGGAACTATTGATCAAGGGATTTAATTGATAAAAATTTTAAAATTTAAGAACCCAATTGAGTTATTTTTTAAAAAAGTTCAATTAATATTTTTTGAAAAATTCAAGGGCACTTCCCAATCTTAAACTTAAACTTTATATTTTTTAATAAATCTTTTATATAAATTTAAAATTTAATAATTTGAAAACTGCTAGAGAGATTTTATTTTATTGAGAATTACATTGATTTTAGATTAAAATTTGAAATTGATGAGTTCAAATCACCATTAATTTAATAAAATTGTAATTTTTTATTTGAATTTAATTACTTTGAAGAAAGCCGCCCAAATTGCATAAAGATAAAAGTTAAGTACAAATTTAATTGCAAGCCGTTCAAGTCAACAAGTGCAGCCAATTAGTAAATCCAGACTGTAATACGGTAGTCAATTCCAGAAATTAGTTGTAAAATCCCATTATCTATTTATATATGCTATATATTAACAATTTTATTAAGTTAGTGTCAAATTATTAAAAATTTAAAAAATAATAAATATAATTTTATTAGGATCATCAAATTATTAATATATTTAATTAAAATAAATTATATTGTTCGATAATTCTTAATTTTTTAAAAATCAAATAATAAATTTGCATGTGTACAATTTGAATCAATAAAATCTTGATTTACCATGAAACCAAAGATTTTTCTTCAATTATTTTTAATATTTTAATGCTATTATGTATATTTTAAACATCAATTCAGTTGAATAATGAGAAAAATAATTTTATTTACATTTATGTTATATATTAAGCACAACCGGAAAAGTTCAGGAACTCAGTATACTCATGTCTCTTGCATTAATTCATTGACGCATTGCTCCATCGCGAAAAATTCTACTTTCGGATGGTAGACATCTAATATATTGTTCATTTCATCATCTTCTCTTGTTACTTGTCCAATCTCTATCCATCATCATCATCAATGTCATCAAGTTCAGAAATTACAGCTATAGGTAATCTTTAAATGAATTTCTTCTTCCTCCATATGTCGAAACAAACTGATCACAAATTCACTCGTAACCATCTGCAATAATCGTCGTGGTCGCGACTTATGGCCTTTTTTTGGCTATCGGTATACTCAGAAGACGTCAGCATATTAAGAAAAGTGTTCATGTTCCCCAGCTTCTGAATCTAACAGCAACCATGGATCAATTCCTCAACGACATGGAAAAGGAGAAACCAATCCGATTCACCTCTCGCCAGTAAAGATCGCCACCGATAATTTCTCCACTTTGTTGGGTTCAGGGGGTTTTGGAGCTGTATACGAGGGTGTTTTCAACGATGAAACCATGGTAGCTGTCAAGGTTCTCCATGGAACCTCGGATAAAAGAATCGAGCAACAATTCATGGCGGAAGTGGGCACAATCGGCAGAGTTCATCATTTTAACTTGGTTCGACTCTGGCTTCTGCTTTGACAAGAACCTGAGGGCATTAGTCTACAAATACCTGCCAAATGGTTCACTTGATAGGTTTTTATTTACCCAAGAAAAGATATTAGGATTCGAGAAACTCCATGAAATTGCTGTAGGAACTGCAAAAGGAATTGCTTACTTACATGAAGAATGTCAACAACGAATCATTCACTATGACATAAAGCCTGAAAACATCCTATTAGATTCAAAATTTTGTCCCAAAGTAGCTGATTTTGGTTTGGCCAAGCTATGCAACAGGGAAAACACTCATATGAGCATGACAGGAGGTCGAGGAACTCCAGGGTATGCAGCACCGGAACTTTGGATGCCATTTCCAATAACCCAGAAGTGTGATGTTTATAGCTTTGGGATGCTATTATTTGAGATCATAGGCCGGCGGAGGAACCTTAACGTCCAACTTCCGGACAGCCAGGAGTGGTTCCCGAGATGGGTGTGGAAGAACATTGAGAGCAATGGTGATATTGGAGAGTTAATGGAAGCCTGCGAGATCAAAGAAGGAAATAGAGAGAGCGTGGAGAGAATGGTGAAGATGGCTTTATGGTATGTTCAGTATAGAGCTGAACGAAGGCCATTGATGAGCATGGTGGTTAAAATGTTAGATGGAGCAGCCGAAATTCCTCAACCTTCAAATCCGTTCGAGCATTTGCTGGATCACAATTCCACCATTGTTGCTGCACGTGTTTGGAGTTCAACATGGACGGACGATTCAGAGCGTTCTTCGGTGGTAACAGATCAGTCCAAGTTGGTAGTTGAAACTTCAACTACGAATATGGAAAATTGTGAGATTGAAGTGGTTTGCACTTCTACTTAGGTTTGTTAACCCTGAATTGGCTTTTTAATTTAAGCACAAATAATTTAAATTTTATAACAATATTCAATTTTTTTTTCAAAATTAAAAGAAATTATAAAAAAATTATAAAAGTATACGGAGATTATATGTAGGCTACCATGTTCAAAAATTTAATGTTTTAATCAGTATTTGTGTAACCTCCCTAACCCAGTCTAGACGTTACGGCCGAATTTTTAAGGTTAGTTGGTCACTGAAATGACCTAGGAAAACCGTTCAATTTCGTAAGTATTAATTTGTCATATTTAAAAAAAAAAACCTCTGGATAGTTACCAAGAAACGTCCATTTAATAAGTGAAGCCTTTAGTTTTTTTTATGAAAAATTGTGTCCCAAGCAATATCAAGCCAATTATTAAGATTGTTCGACTTTTAACAAAATTGTATGCATGAAAAATCCCATTTAATAACAAACTCATGCCACATGCCACATGCCACAATCCAAAATAACCATTACAGTCCTAAAATCAATAATAAAATTCAGTTTAAAAGTACCTTATTTAAAAAAAAATTTGTCTGAAATGAGTCTCCTCGAATACCGTGTCTGATCCTGACCTCAAAAATTATCTGTGAGGAGTAAAACCATAGGGGTGAGCTTTAAATGTTCAGTGTGAGTCTTAAACAGAATAAACAATATATATACATATAAACAAACAAGTTACAGTAAAACATATAACCAACAACATTTCTGAGATCACAGTAGCACATGGTATCATAAACATACAGTATATATATACAGTATCATAAATATACAATCGACTTAACATCTATAGTACTTACACATTCGATTAGTCATGTTTTAAGCCCTTGATCATTTGACTAATTCCAATTGGGCACTTATTGCATTCGGCCAACCCACCTTACTACTTACCATGTTCGGCCAACCCCATGGGTGGCATAAGACCATTCGGCCATCACCAAAATAACACATACACCACTTGACGGACACTCAACAATAGCAACCATGCTTACATCAAACACCAAACACATAAAGTTAAGACCCACACCTGAATAACGCAACCCGAAGCACCTAGTGATGGTTGTCGATTCCACCAATATAATCCTACACCTTATTTGCAAATTTGAGCAGTATAGGGAGTAGGGTCGAACCCTCAGAGACTGGGTTTACTGAAAATTATTTTTCTCTTGACCAGATTTATGTCTGAGCAGTTGTCGTGCCCAAGAAGTTTGGGGGGATAAAGTATGACACCTAAAATAAACAGAGGGAAAAAAAAGTAATTGTGTAAAAAGTAAAAGCTGAAAACAATTAAATAAGAAAAGCAATTAAGTAATTCAAAGAAATATCAGTTAAATTTAGCTCAGCTTCAGGCACGGGTTTTTTCGTCTTTGAACCGATCCTCGAAATTAGATGAACTCCTCTTTTCCAGTAAGCTAGTTAAAGCTACCAAGGACGCCTCGGACACCAACTCTTCCTTGTGTAAATTAGTCATGGAACGTCCTATGACTAACCCTTGCCGATCGAACAACCTACGAAACGTTCATAATTTACAACTCTGGCAGCTTTGCGTTCTAGAATAGCCTAGCTCGAACCAATGCCTCAACCGCGTGGGGCATTTAAATTCGGTTACTACTTCCCTTGACGGAACCAAACAGCAATCTCCACTTGGCACGCCAATGTGTTCACGGAAAATCGATTAGATAATCGATCCTTTCAAAATTCCAACTGTGCGTCTAACCACACTAACTCAAACGACGTCTTTTTTTACTTAGTGTTGATTTGACTTTGTGATTTGATGAAATCATACTTTTAATACGGAGAAATAATAAATACTGAAAATTAGAAATTGAATTGCTCGGGTTTGTAACTCACGAATCTTGACAAAGCTAACACCGACCTGAAGTAGAAATGAGTTTAGTTGACTAAGGTTTGGGGCATATTGGAGTTGGGCATATCTGGAGAGGGTTGGATAAATGAAATGGAAATGTAGGTGGGTGGATATGGGTGACACAAGGTTTGATTGCTTAGTGTTATATTTCCAAGGCTGGAAATTAACAATTGGAAAAGAAAATAAAGAACTAAAGCCAACAAATAAAGATGAAATGAAAGATTATATTTCAGAAGATGAAAACTTGATGAAAAACTTGATGAATGAATGAACATAGTAGCCCCTATTTATACTAGTGGCGTTGAACAAATTTGCCAAATTAAAGGCCACTAGCCATAGAAAATCAAGGAAATAAAATATTCTCATGATATCAAAATCCCTACATAATCTCCCACTAAGTCAAAATAAAATTTCAGCTAATTACATATTAGAAAAATTCTGTTTTGGCCCGCCTTCTTTGCTCCTTTCTTCAATCTAGCCCGCTTGTTTCCTTTTTCTTCTATTTAGCCCCAAATTGCACCCCTGTATAAAATTTAATATAAACATGGAAAAATCAGTGGTGCATTCTCATAAATTGACCAATTAAGTTACATAAAATATGTATTTTTAGCATTTAATCACCTAACTTAAATCCGTAGCTCCTAAGACTCTTGATCTCAATTAGATTTATACACAACATGAACATAACACAGTAAAAAATCAGCCTTTAACACCCTTACAGGTTTGACCATAATAGGAAGAAACAATGACCATTTAGATCTGATTTTCAGGATCTCTACTTACACTATTACGACTTAAGATAGAGTTGCGAATAACTTCTGATGTCACTGAATACCTGAGCTATTTGGATCTAAACCTTCATCAAAATAAACACATAAAATAAACATGCGTTAGGATAAACTAGAACAGTTTCTGAGATCCGAATACAAATCAGAAAAAGAATGATTCCTACACTTTGCTGTGCAAGCAAAAATAAAGACAGATCTTGAAAAAAACTTACACTTGTATGGATCCAAAATGGAAGAAACAGTAGAGATATAAGCAGCCCAAAATGATAATTTGGTAGAAACCAAAAAGAAATAAAGAAGAAGAAAATAGAGGAGAGAAAAGAGCAAAGGTACGGCGGTAACAGAAAAAGAAGAAAAGAAAACATGAAGAGAAAGAAGAGGGGCGGCAAGAGTCGATCGATATCGACACAAAAGGAGAGGAGGGTGACACAAGAGGAAGGAAATCAAAAGAGAGAAAAAATAAGTTTTTAGGGGAGGGATGACAATGTGAAAACAAGAATGAAAAAAAAAAGTTACATAGAAAATAAAATACAATATATACCTAGAGTTACAGCATGGGCAGCAATAACTATGGTTTTGGGCAAAAAATGCAAAAGATACAAATGATGATTGAGAAAGGAATCAAACTTGAGTTTCAAGGATAATTTTATTAACATTTTACCATCAAACCAATAACTCATTTTATTAACAAATGTGTAAAGATAACAATAAAATCAAAGTGCGACAATTTTCTTTAAAAAAATAATTAGACTCTTTTTGAAAGGTTGATGGTCAAAATTGACTCTTTTTAAAAGGTTGAAGGCTAAATTTAGAATAAAAAAATAAGAACCAAATTGACAAAAAAAATGTAAACGTTTTTTTAAAGGTAAAAAAGGCATAATGATAAATTTAGCTCTCAATATTTACATTTTTTTTTCAATTTGGCCCTATGTGTTTTTAAACTAATTTGACCATCAACCTTTTAAAACGAGTTGAATTTGACTATTAACCTTTTAGAAAGAGTTGAATTTTTTTTTTTAATGAAAATACTGGCTAAAACATTTAATCTTTAAACATGGCAGTCTACATGGCAATCCATGTGTACTCCATGCTATTTTTTAAAGTTTTTTAATTTATGTTGAGTATGCCTCATATTTCAATCAAATTTGAGAGGTAATCTCCCAGTTAAACTTTGTTTATTTGTTTCAGTTGAACTCTGATTAGTCTAGATTATTTTATTATTTGGCCTACGAATTTAGCCTATAAATATACTCTTTTAGAACATTAGAAAATACACCTATTAAATATTAGAATTCATAACACTTTTGGAGAATTTTGTGTTTATGTTTTGAGGATTCTTTGTTTCCGAGTTTTGGGATTTAGTTTTTATCTCTATATTTTGTACTCTTTGTTCTTTTGTCATTATAATAAAATTATCTTTGCCCATGGTTTTTTATTCTCTTTGGAGGGGTTTTTCCACATTAAATTTGTATGTTCAATTTCTCAATTTCTTCTGTTATTTTTTACTTGTTCGTTGCTTAATCTGGTCGATCAACAACAAGTGGTATCAAAGCTAGTTTAATTTTCGTAGATTAGCCTGTTCAGATATGGCAGCAACAATGTTTGACATTGAGAAGTTCAATGGTGTCACAAATTTCAATCTGTGGCAAGTTTGGATAATGACAATTCTAGTTCAGACCAACCTAAAAAAGGTTGTTACCGGAAAAAAACATTAGAATCTAGATAAGACAAAATAGGAAGAGCTTGATGAAAAGACCCTGTCTGCAATCCAGTTGTGCCTCGCAAATAAGGTATTATAGGAGGTATTGACAGAGAAAACCTCATCCGCCTTATGGAAAATGTTAGAAACTCTTTATGCGACTAAGTCTCTAGCTAACTGTTTAGTGTTGAAACAACGTCTATTTACGTTTCGCATGAACGAGTGTGAGCTTCTTAGAGATCACATTAGTCAATTTATTACTATTTTTAATGATTTAAATAATGTTGAGGTTAAGATTAACGATGAAGATCAGGTTATACTATTTTGTGCTCTTTACCTTCTTCATACAAGTCTTTTAGAGAGACACTGATTTATGGCAAAGACAAACTCTCGTTTGAGAATGTGAAGGGTCATTTGTTGAGTAAATATAAACTCAACAATGAGTTTGGTTCAGATAGTAAGACAAATAGGCAAGCTTCTGTTTTGATAGCATCAAAGAAGTGAAAAAAAAAGGTGTCGCTATTGTAAGAAGTTAGCTCACGTTAGAGGTGCTCATGGGCCGGGCCAGGCCGGGTTCGGGCCGGGCCCATAAAAAAAATTTATCCCGTTTCCTAGGCCTGGGCCCGGCCCAGCCTGAAATATGGGCCTGATATTTTGCCCAGGCCCGGCCCGTTTTTTTTTTACTTAAAAGTTAAAACTAATTGTTATTAAAATTAATTGTTATTGACTTTATATCAAATATCAAATTGTAATTTTTTTTGTATATAATGAACAAAAAAATAAAATAAGATTACTTATTTGAATCAAATTGTAATTTAATTACAAACAATCAAATCTTAAAAATAAAAAATGATTATACAAGTAATTACAAACAATTAACTAAGAATTTAATTCCTTTTAACTTTTTAACTTAAATATTTTAAAGTTTATCATATCATTACATTTTTATGCTTTTAAAGGATAACAATATCAAAATTGATCCATACTATTACTCTCATTGATCTTTGATCCATAGTTCCATACTCAATTTAATAAGTAAGACAAAAGTAGCCAAAAAATATTTATTATATAAATTTTAAAATATGGAGTCAGTTCTTAACTTCTTATTCTATACTCTATACTTAAAATGGTAAAGCTCAACTTTTTTTCTTTTTTAAAAGTTTTAATCCAAAGATCAAAGTTACTAGATGAAAAAGAGATCAACTAGAATGTATCAAATGAATGTCCAAATCTAGCATAGCATATCAAGAAAGAATATGATAACTAATCAGAATAAATCTAAAAAAATTTGAATGCCACTGTTTAAATATTAGTACAAAGTTTTAGTCATATGTTTGTTGTTAATCATAATAATCACAACAAAATCAAGCACTGAAAATCTCAATCTCTAATTTTGCTTCAAACTATGTTTGAGATAAGAAAACATAAGTATATTAAAATTTAAAAGTTAAAACATTATATTAAAACAATATAATTATAACAGTATATTAAAACAATATATTAAAAAAGTATATTTATAATAGTATATTAAAATAGTATATTATAAATTTTATAACAATATATTATTAAAACAATATATTACATTTAAAATTATTGTTTTAATAAAAAATTAACAATATTAATTATTTAGTTAATAACATTATAAAATATAAGCACCAATTTATGTTAAAAAATAAAGTATAGAAACTAAAATTTAATCATTTTGTTAAAAGGATATAAAGATTAAAGTTTAGTTGTAACTTGTAAGCATAATAGAGGGATAAAATGATATTCGACCATTTTTATATAAAAATAAATACATATTACATAATACATAATAGCATAATACCGAACTCATATATTGCACGAGATAATAAACTAGTTATTTAACTATACTAGTAGCCTTGTAATACAAGATCAAACTTGTCACATGTCTTTAAGTAATACTAAAAGAACACACTAAATTCAAATGAAAAGTCGCTAAGGTTGACTGTTTTGAAGGAAAGGGTCTGAGATAGTGATATTAGCAACCTGCCTGGGCTTGCTATTTTTTCTGCCTCACTAATTAGCTTGTTTCTGCAATAAAACAAAGCAAACACAAAAAAAAAAGAGAGATTAAATAAAACAACAAAGCAAACACAACTACTATATCAAACTAATGAAAACAAATGTAACAGTTCGTTTGAGATTTTCCAATTCGTTTAGACCATAACGAATTGGAATATGAATGAAAACAAATCTCAAACAAATGTTTAGACCATAAATGTAACGGTAAGTTGGTAATAACCTGCAATTTATTACTCCCTAGCTTTCTCTTAATTAATCATTCAATTGATGCTGGAACTAGTTAAATGAAAATAAATGAACTAATTTCAGCCCCCGCTTAAATAAATATTTTTTTTTTCTGCGAGGGATGCAATGAGCTTCAGGTTTCAACTACTTATGATTGTGTCTACACTAACATAAAGTTCAGGCTACCAAATATAAGCAAACAAAGCTCTTGCAAGTCAGTGGTAGTAAGAATGCATTATTACCAATAAAAATTCATTAGCTTTTCAAAACTGAAATAATAAAAAAGAAAAAGAAGGTGACAACAAAGACATAAAAGGAAGGTCCATGAGACTCTGACAATTGATTTATAATATGATTCATCCTTAGCAAATTATAAGGCAACTGAATGACTAGGTTAACAAGAAAATAAGCGAAATTAGGAATCCATAGCTCTTTCCACACAAAGAGCTTAATCAAGACTTAAGGCATCATGTATTAATGCATGAATGATGTGTACTGGCACCAACCTGCCAGAATATAATATTAAAACAAACTATAATCATATATGCCAGGATCTTTACACCAGACCAAGTTTTATCTACTCTCTGCTACATATATGTGCTTTGAACCATCATTACAGTAACATGTTTGTATTGGGTTTTCAGACAACTCATTTCAGAATGGCTAGAATAATCTAATAATAATTTCAATGAGATACCCTTGAGTAGGTGTCTTTTTTTTATCATAAAGAGGATCACAGTTCATAAATAAATAAACTTACAGTTAAATAAGCAAACATCATATTCCAATTCGTTTGAGATTTTCCATTCATTGTTACTGGTTCGTCATAGCTTAAACACTGACAATTTCGATGGCCTTAAACTCATTTTCTCAACCTCATTTTGTGTTGATACCATTTATGTGCCAGGACACCTTCAAGCCATAAATATGGCAACATTAACAGAACACCATTAACAGCAAAAATAAAAAACACAACCATTAACAGCATTAACAGTAAAATCAAAATTAGAACACCATTAACAGTAAAAATCAAAATCACAACCAACATCAAAAAGCAAAAAAGGGAGAAAACGTTAAAAAATTAGGAAACCGTTAACAGATAACTCACATTTGAAGACGTTGAAGGCTAGATTCGCTGGAAGCACCGTTAGAGCGGAGGTGGAGTCGTGGAGGACCGGTCACCGGAGGTGGAATGGTGGGTCGGGCGAGGTGGGTTTTCGATTTGGGGGAAAAAAAAGGGAAGGGAATTTAGGGATTTGTCTCTGAAGAAAAAAAAAGGGTAGGGAAGGGTGTCGGGGAAATGGGGAGGGGAATTGGGAAAGTTAATTCTAATAATAAATTTTGAAAATAAAAAAAATTTATTTAGATCCGGGCCGGGTCGAGCCCGGGCCAAAAAAATTTTACCCGAGGCCCGGCCCGTTTTTAAAACGGGCCTATTTTTTTGCCCGAGCCCATATTTTGGGCCTATTTTTTACCCAAACCCTCCCAAATTTCGGGCGGGCCTTCAGGCCGGGCTGGGCCGCCCAACCCATGAGCACCTCTAAGCTCACGTCAAAACATATTATAATAAACTACGAAATAAAATGGTTGCTGAGATTAACGAGAAAAATGTAGCTGGTGCTAATTTGGCCAACGAAAGCGGTGATGATATTTTGTTAGTGTCAACGAGAAATAGCTCCAAGCTTACGCCCGAGTAGATCCTAAATTCGGGATTTTCTTTCTACATGTGTCCAACAGAGAATGGTTCTCCACATATAGTTCGGTTAAAGGTAAAGTTGTGCGCATGGGAAATGATTCACCCAGTAAGGTATTTGGTATTGGTACTATTAAAATTAAGATGCACGATTGGACGATTAGGACACTCTCAGATGTCAGGTATGTACCTGATTTACAAAAGAATCTCTTCTCCTTAAGTATTTTAGACTCAAAAGGTTGCAAAATCAATATCAAATCGAGTGACATTAAGGTGTTTCGTGGGGATCTCATTTTGTTAAAAGGTAAAAGGACCGACAATCTTTATATTCTGGAAGGTTCTACAATGATCGGTGAAATCGAACGTCCCTTATCCGTTACGAAGTTGAAGTCAACTCGTTTGGAGCAAAGGCAACTTGGTCATAGGAAGGAAAAATGTATGACCGTTTGGTTGAAGAGAGGTTCCCTTTTGGATGCAGGTTTATAAAAGTTAGGGTACTGTGTTCGTAAAAATTAGACCCAAGTTAGTTTTGATTTGGCAGTGCACAAGTTGAAGGCTAGAAGTCTTCTAGCTTCTAAGCACAGATTCAACTCAATTAATTCCCTACATAGTTCAAGATAGGTCCATGACGGGCTTTGCAAGATGGTGTTGTGGAAATACGAGTTAATGTGGAGATTTGTTAAGTATACCTTATATTTCAGTCAAATTTGAGAGATAATCTCCCAGTTAAACTCTGTTTATTTGTTTCAATAATCTCCCAGTTAAACTCTGTTTATTTATTTCAATCGAACTCTGATTAGTCTAGATTATTTTATTATTATTGGACCTATGAATTTATCATATAAATAGACTCTTTTACAACATTAGAAAATACACTCATTAAAGATTAAGACTCATAACACTTTTGGAGAATTTTGTGTTTACATTTTAAGGGTTTTTTGTTTTCGGGTTTGAGGTTTAGTTTTTATTTCTATCTTTTTGTACTCTTTGTTCTTTTACCATTATAGTAAAATTATATTTACCAATGGTTTTTTATCCTCTTTGAAGGGGCTTTTCCACTTTAAATTTGTTTTTAATTTCTCAAGTTCTTCGGCTATTTTTTTACTTATTCGTTGCTTAATTATGTCGATCAACAACAATTTAAAATTTTTAAGTTTTGAATATTTCTATAAATTTTAAATTGTTTGTTAATGTGTCATATAAGACAAATAGTGTCATGTCAACATAAAATACACGTAAATTACAGGCAGGCTACCACGCCAACATTGTTAAAAAATATTTTAGTTAGTGTCGAAACCATTTTCTTTTAAAGGGTAAAACCGCGATCGAAACCATTTTTTTAAAAGGGGTCGACTTTGATTTTGAAAACGAAAAAGAACATGGGAGTCGCCACCAATCCTTTTTGATGAGTTGTGATCGGGTCACCTCGAAAAGTGGTTGTTTTTGATAAATGACTTGATTTATTAAAACAACAATTTTGGTCCATGAAATTCAAAAATACGGGTTTGGGAGTCGGTTACATACGAGGAAGGATTAGCACCCTCGTAACGCCCAAAATTGGTACCTAGCTGATCAATTAATGTCTTAGTGTCGAACATTGAAAACTTTGAAGAGATTTAAAATACTATCCTTTGTTAAAATATCGCTTAATTGAAAAAAAATTAGAACAGTGCATATTTCACATTAATCGATAAAAAGAATTATATCCCGTAAGTTAGGACATAATATCTTAAATCCTCGAAACGAGAATAAACACCAAAAGTTTTATTTATTTTGAAGGATATTTGATTATCTTGGTTTTAGAAAGAAATCATATCCGTAAGTTAGAATATGATCTCTTCTTAATTCCCGAGATTATTAAAAACTTAGGGTCTGTTTGATTGCCAGTAAAATATTTTCCGTAAAATGATTTCGGGAAAATGTTTTACTTTTCTGTAAAATGATTTACTGGAAAATATTTTCTGGTGTTTGATTGAATCTGTGTAAAATATTTTCGGCTGTTTGGCAGATTTCCTGGAAATATTTTTCGAAAAAATTGTTTTTACATATATTGATATATATTAATAAATTTTTATATTTTAAATTATTTTTACATATATTGCAATGATTTATTTATAATAATACTCAATTATTAAGCCATAATATTAATCGTTATAAATTGAAAAAAAATAATATCAAATAAATTATTTGTAATTGTGTTAAAAAACAAGTATTGAATAATTAAAAAAACAAGTTACTGGAAAATCGATAAATAGAAGCAATTTTCTACCGGAAATGAAGGAAGGAATGAAGGAGGCGATAGAGAGGAGAGCACGGAAAATGTCTTACGAAAATTGAAAGGGTAAGACATTTTCCCTAAAATGTAACCCATTTCCCCTTGTTTTGGAGTTCATTTTCCAAATGGAAAATGTTTTCCGCCAATCAAACACTGGAAAAGTTGGAAATGATTTTCCGGAAAATCAATTCCTACAATCAAACAGACCCTTATGTTTAAAAAAGGTTCGTGAGTTCAGATTTATTGAGAGGATCGAAACCCCGTAAGTTAGGGAACGACATTTCAAATCTCAAAATACGACATATCACTTATTAAAAAGTTTTATGTATTGGGTAATGATTAATGTAACACGAATTGGTAGAAATAAAGTACGGTGTTAATATGCATAACAAAATAATAAATGCGTTAATATGAATGACAATAGGAAAGACAAAAATTGAATAAAATAAATAGAACAAACAAGCTAATAAAAAAATAAAAAAGTAATAAGTAAAAAAGAACTAAAATATATAATAATAAAAATTAATAGTGAACAAATGAATAAATAAATACTATGTAAATTAAAAAGATAATAATGATAATAATAATAATAATAATAATAATATGAATAATAAATAATCTAGAGTTTGAAAATATATAAAAAGATATAAATAATAAAACGATATAATAAAATAAATGTATTTAAAATATTTAGGTAAATAAATAAATATAAAAAGAAATATATTAGAAATAATAATGCAAAACTAATTAATTTAATAATATGGTAATAATAACAAGTAAATAAATAAAAAAGGAAAATAATAATAGTAACAATAATATTAAATTAATTAATTTCAATAATAAAATAGCAAAAATAACAAAAAATGACTAAATTGAACTTTAAAACAAAAATTTAGGGGCAAATTAGAAATAAATAAAAAGGGAAGGACTAAGATGAAAGCGTGAATAATAGGGAAAGGCTAAATGAGAAATTCTCCCTTCTCCTCCAAAACAGCGTCGTTCAGATATGGACTAAAATGTAATCGAAATAAATTATAGGGTAAAAATTAAAAAATAAAAGAACTTAATTGCAAAATAATTAAAAAGCGGAAGGGCTACAGGTGCAATTAGCTCTTCCGTTAAAAAACACGCGGATCCTAGGCCAAAACGGGTCGGGTCTTGGGTCAGAGGCCAAAATGACGTCGTTTTGGCCTTTGAGAACGACCTTCAAAATGGCGTCGTCTAGACCGACTATATAAGTCATATTTCTGCCCAAAAAAATCATTTATCCCTTTTTTTAAAAAAAACTTTAAAAACACTCTCAAAACTCTCTCCCTCTCCCCTGAATCCGGCCAGGATGGGTCGTAGGACCACCGTGACAGCCGCCGTCCATGGTGGCCGGAGTTCACATAATGACCCTCTGTTTTAAGCGCTCTAGCTCTTAGAACCCGGGTCTGGGGCGGATCTCCTCAAAACTCAACTAAAAAAAGTAAAACCCTAAAAAGTCCTTTCGGTTTCTCCTCTGTTTTATCGAAGAGAGCCATCCATCATCGAGGACGGTGTTTTCCTTCACTCGCGGTGGTGGGATTCGAAACGACACCAGTAAGCATTTATTTTTTATTTTTATTTTATATTTTTCAAAAATAAAGGATGAAAAAGACGAAAGTAAAATAAATCACCTTTCTTTTTTGAATCTAAATCTGATTTCAAATTTTATATTCGATTCTCTATTTTTTTGTATTCCATAAAAATCTCCCCCTTACAATCTGTTTTTTGGTTTTTTATAGCCATTTTACAATATTATTTTTTTATTTTTCTATTGTTCTTATTACTGTTTTTTGCGTGTTGCTTCTTCTTTGCATGTGGTTCTGGAGTCAACCAACAGTGGCAGAGGAGTTGATGCTGGAAGAAAGGTGTCAGACAGCACGTGGAGGCGACGGCGCAAAGAGGCTAGGGTTTCTGCCCATTTTTTTCTTTTCTGAAAATGTTAAGTGTTTTGGGTTGTTTGGGCCATCAGGATTTTTAGGGCTGGTAGTTTTTTTTTGTAATTGGACTGTGGACATTAGGCTTTGGTTGTTATTTTGGTTTGGTTTGTAATTTATTTGTAAATTAGGCCCGGGCGAAATTGGGGCACTGCAACTTCAGGGAGATAGGATTAATAGCTTCAATCTGCTCCACTGTAACTTCAGGGAGATAAGATTGGTATCTTCAACCTGTTCTACTACAACTTCAGGGAGATAAGGTTTGTGGCTTTAATCTGCTCCGCCACAACTTTAGGGAGATAAGATTGGTTTATTTTTAACCTGTTCCACTGCAACTTCAAGGAGATAAGGTTTGTGGCTTTAATCTTCTCCACTGCAACTTCAGGGAGATAAAATTGATTTATTTTTAACCTATTCCACTGCAGCTTTAGGGAGATAAGGTTTGATATGATCTGCTCGACTGCAACTTCAGAGAGATAAGATCTGTAATTTATGGCTTTAATCTGTTCCACTGCAACTTCAAGGAAATGAGATTCGTTATCTTCAGTCTGTTCCATTACAGCTTCAGGGAGATAAGACTTGTAACTTCAACCTGCTCCACTACAACTTCAGGGAGATAAGGTTTGCTACGATCTGCTCTACAGCAACTTCAGAGAGATAAGATCTACAATTTATAGCTTCAATTTGTTCCACTGCAACTTCAAGGAAATAAGATTCCCTATATTCAGTCAGCTCAACTGCAACTTCCGGGAGATAAGGTTGGTTTATTTTTAACCTATTGCACTACAGCTTCAGTGAGATAAGGTTTGATATGATCTACTCTACTGCAACTTTAGAGAGATAAAATCTGTAATTTATAGCTTTAATCTGTTCCACTACAACTTCAGGGAAATAAGATTCGCTATCTTCAGTCTGTTCCATTGCAGCTTCAGGGAGATAAGACTTGTAACTTCAACCTGCTCCACTGTAACTTCTGGGAGATAAGGTTTTCTATGATCTGCTCTACTGCAACTTTAGAGAGATAAGATCTGCAATTTATAGCTTCAATCTGTTCCATTGCAACTTTAGGGAAATAAGATTCGCTATCTTCAGTTTACTCCACTGTAACCTCATGGAGATAAGACTAGTGGTTTCAATCTACTCTACTACAACTTCAGGGAGATAAGGTTTGCTCTGATCTGCTCTACTGCAACTTCAGAGAGATAAGATCTGTAATTTATAGCTTTAATCTGCTCCATTACAACTTCAGGGAAATAAGATTCGCTATCTTCAGTCTGCTCCACTGCAACTTTAGGGAGATAAGACTTGTAACTTCAACATACTCCACTACAACTTCAGGGAGATAAGATTTGCTATGATCTACTCTACTGCAACTTCAGGGAGATAAGATCTGCAATTTATAGCTTCAATCTGTTCCATTGCAACTTCAGGGAAATAAGATTCGCTATCTTCAATCTGCTCCACTATAACTTCAGGAAGATAAGACTAGTGGCTTCAATCTGCTCCATTGCAACTTCAGGGAGATAAAATTCTCCATGATGACTTTAATCCATCCCACTACAACTTCAGGGGTATAGGATTTGTGGTTTCACTGATCTGTTCTCTGGGAAACATGACTTGTAGAATCCATTTCACAGACCTATTTATGCCTAGTGATTTAGATGTCATGATCAGAATGAATCAAATGCTCCTAACTAGATGTGTATGAATGAATGCAGAATGTCATTTTTTTAGAATGATCCCTTTTGAATGCTTAGGTTGTCATTGCTTGCTGTTCATCAAGGTTCTATCACTGATGTGTCACCATGCATTCATGTTCAGCTGGTATCTTTAACAAAAAATCTAAAAAAATAGTCACAATTTAGACTATTCTTTCTCAAATGTTTCTAACCTTTAAGTTTGGTTAGTTCTGAATAGTGGTTCTGTTTTCAGATCCTTGTACTATTTAGAAGCTTTCAGAGTAATATGCAGAACTCCTTTAGCTTGAATATTATTATTTCATTAATCGTTATTTCAATGAAAAATGCTTGAAAAAAATTATCACAATGAACAAGATGGAATTTTATTGAGAGCAAGGATCAAAATAATTTAATCAAGATAGCAAGTTTTGCTAAGATACGAAATGAATAAGATGAAAATAGGTGCCCTAGATATCATAGCATGAGCTTCTCTACACAAAACTTCTCGAGGACCCTTTGAACTTGATACGTGTTTAGAATTCCTAGAAGACTTTATTGATACCCCAAGACTTAGCATCCCTCGCTCTTGTTAATTTAGGAATAGCAAGATTACTGCATGCCCTATCTTCGATTAAAAAATTGAATTGCCATTTTCCTAGGTTTTTAATTCAAAACCCATTTGGTCTCAAAGCGCCCTTTAAGGGTTTTCGCCTTAACCTCTTTTTTTTTTGAAATACCTCTTAACTGAATCTGAATTCATTGGATTAGGTAGGTTCTTGCCATCCATCTCGGTCAATATCAATACTCCTCTAGAAAAGGCCTTCTTTACCACATAGGGTCCTTTCTAGTTTGGCATTTCCTTCTGAAATCCTTTTGTATGGGCAGGATCTTTTTCAATACTAGGTCCCCCTCATGGAATTCTCTAGGACAAATTTTCTTGTCATAAGCTCGCATCATTCGCTTTTTGTACATCTGACCATGACGAATAGCTTTGAGCCTCTTTTCTTTAATCAAGTTTAGCTGATCATATCGAGACTGGATCCATTCTACTTCATCTAACTTGAGTTCTGACAAAACTCAGAGAGAGGGAATCTCAACCTCAATAGGCAGCACCGCCTCCATTCCATAAACCAAAGAGGAAAGCGTTGTCCCGGTGGAGGTCCTGACAGACTTTTGATAAGCATAAAAGGGCAAATGGTAACTTCTCATGCCAATTTTTATTAGTCTCAGTCATTTTCCCCACTGCACCATTCATTTTTAGGCGATATGGTGATGAGTTATGGTGTTTGATCTTGAATTGGCTACAAACCTCCGCTATCGTGCTATTGTTCAAATTCAATGCATTGTCAAATATAATCTTTTTTGGCATCCATACCGACATATGATCTCTTTTTTCAAGAATTTACTAACTGTCGACTTTGTGGCGTTGGCGTATGTAACAGTCTCCACCCACTTAGTGATGTAATCGACGACCACAAAGATGAATCGATGACCGCCAAAAGCTTTTGGCAAGATCGGCCTAATGACATCCATGCCTCACATAGAGAAAAGGCATGGATTCCATTGATTATTTGTTCTACCATCCTTAACAAATCAGGAGATAAGCTACAATCTCGATCATCTTTAAAGTCCTGAGGTTCCTCTGGACACATATCTTGCTCAAAAAAAGGTTCTGAGTCAATAATAGTGTCACTCATGTCATTGATATCTGGAGACCTATTATAGGAATGAAGGAAGATCAAAAGAAACTAAGAATATTTATCTGTATAGTATGATTATGAATGAAATGTAAACAATAAAAGAATATTTGCTCGAAGTGAGAAACAAAGATGCATTTTATTGAAATAAAGATGTTGGACTTAGGCCTATCTCACAAAATGATTCTTATTGCTCCTAGGCTTAGAGCAATAAGCGTGTTTTAGACATTACTCCGAATTAGGTCTAAAAAACTCAGGGATCTCTTCCACAGTCCCATTGTTCAAAACACTCTCAGGTGTGTAAGGGCAAATGTCTGATTAATCCTCTTACCAGCTCTCTCTTCAGATACGACGTTAACGTTCAAATTCCCCAACATTTCTTCCGGGCCTTTGACTTCTTCAAGGAATTCCAACTCTTTATTATCCATTAAGCTCTGCACTAGAGCTTTGAATTCAGTTATCATTTGTTTCAAAACTCATTTCGGTGGGGTTTTTATTTCTGCAACATTGGTTTTGGTTCTATTTCCTCCACTCTCAATTATCGTATTTACCCCTAGGTCTGAATGACTGGGTAATGAATTTCCTGCCACATTAGGTCCTGATGGGTCATCGAACTTCACAATGCCCATCTTAATGAACCTTTCAATTAACACTTTAGAAGCGGTGCAGTTCTCGATTGAGTGTCCCATGGTCCCCGCGTGGTACTCGCATTGAGCATTCGTGTCATACCATTTCGAGAACGAAGGTTGTATGGGTTCTACATAGAACGGGGATACCACATGTGCATCAAACAGATTCTGATACAGCTCTTTATATTTCATTGGGATGGGTGTAAACTGAAGTGTTTCAGTGTTTAGCCTCGAGTTGGATTCTTGCCTAAAGGGGCATTGATAACTAGTAGTCACAGCCTCAGCTAGCCTACAGTGACCGATTTGGAATACCCTTTGCTCAAATTATTTTTCTACTATTCTTATTGTTGTTCTTTGCGTGTTACTTCTTCTTTGCAGGTGGCACTAGAGTCAACCTACGGTGGCAGAGGAGTTGGTGGTGGCAGAAAGGTGTTCGACGGCACGTGGAGGCGACGACGCGAAGAGGCTAGGGTTTCTGCCCCCTTTTTTTTCTTTTTTTGAAAATATTAAGTGTTTTGGGCTGTTTGGGCCATCAGGATGTTTAGGGCTGGTAGTTTTTTTTTGTAATTGGATTGTGGACATTGGGCTTTGGTTGTTATTTTGGTTTGGTTTGTAATTTATTCGTAAATTAGGCCCGGGCAAAATTGAGCCATTACAGTTAGCATTTTTTTGAAATAGGCATAATGACTTATTTGACCTTCTAGCTTAAAAAAAATGTAATTTTAGCTTTCCATATAATTTTTCACTTTTTTTCAACCTTTAAACTTGTGTTATTTGTCAAATCACCTTAAAATAGATACAAAAGTTAACGTTTGTTAACTTTGCTAACGTGATATACACGTGGATTGCCATTGTGAGACCATGTAAACAATTAATTAATTTTTAAAGTTTAAAAAATAAAAAATATTTTAAAATTTATAAAGTATTAAAAAGTATATATTTTTTAATTTTTTAATTTTTAAAAAAATTAATTAATTACTAACGTGACATACACGTGGCAATGCCAACAAAATTAACAAATGTTAACTTTTTTTTGTCAATTTTAGAATGATTTGACAAACAATATAAATTCAATAACTAAATAAGTAAAAAATTAAATACTGAGCTAAAATAACTTTTTTATATAAAGTTGGCCAAAGAGATTATTATGAAAAAAAAAAAGAAAACTTGAATGTTCTTAAAAGGCTATTTGCCAGAGTTAATTGAAAAGAAATAAGAGTTAAATTTAAAAAAGATAAAAATTAAACCTAATGCACACAATACTTCGCAACTTCATAAGAGCACATAAGGAAAAGCACAAACACAAAATATACTCTCAAATAAACAATAAGTAAATATTAATGGTTAAATTTAATATTATCCTTAATTTATTTTATAAAAAAATCATAATTGTAAAAAAATCATAATTAATCATTTTCTCTTTGTTTTTTTTTCACTTTTTGACCAAACAAATATTGTAAAATTATTTTGAAATTTTTTATGGTGTTATTTGGTCAAATTTCAAATTCTTTTTTCATAAATATTTTTAAATAATAATTTTTCAAATAAATAAAAAATAATAAATAACTCTTATATATTTGTTTTGAAAAATATTTTTCATATATAATTGTTAATTTTTTTATTTTATAATTTATTTTTTACCTCATAAAAATAAAAATTAATTACAAATAAAATAAAATTAAAATTCGGTTCTTTTTACCGTAATTTTTTTAACTTGAATTTTAAAAACCATCAAAATACCATTTGGGTCGATTTTTGATATCTTGATTTTTTTTCTTAACCCTAGTTATTTTTTTTAAAAAAAATTCTAACTTAATTTCACATAATAAAGTATTAATTTGAACTTAAAATGATTAAAGTTTGAAATGATTCACACTTAAAATATTTAAATAAAATAACTCGAAATGATATAAACTTAAATCATATTCAATATTTTTTAAAATAAAAAATTTGTAAAAACAATACATATAAAATTGTTTTAATTTGTAAATTGCAAATCATATTAGTGATTTTTTTATTTAATTCTTTTCATATAAATGTAGCATCATAATTTTTAGTCTTTGTTTTTTTTTATTATAATGCTTAAAACTACTTACAACCCCTTCCCAACTTTTAACAAGAGAATAATGAGTTTCAGCGCACTCAAACCTACATCCTCTTGTACTGGTACCAATATCAGTGTTAGCTGAGCTACGACTCAACCGATAACTATATTAATGATTTTGAATTGCAATGGAGTATGCAAATACAACTTGACATGTATATTGACTTAAATCATAAAATGGTATTTAAATTATATCTTTTTTATGTTGATATCTATTTTCCTTTTACCTAAATTACCCCAAAAAGTTAACATCTTAAATAATTTCACAAATCACAACTTGCCAATTACCTATTTGATTTGTTTTACAAAATACTTTTTAATTTTAGAAAAAAAACTATTATATAATTTGTAAAAATGGGTAAATTAAAAACATTTGTTATTAATAATAAAACAAATAACATATATAAAACCTTATTGTGTATGCTTATTTTTCTATTCTTTTAAGATATAGAATGACAAAACATTCTAAAAACATAATTTACAGTAAGGGTACTTTTGTATATTCTCAACTGAATTTTTCGATTAACTTGTGATATTAAGTTAAGAATGAATTTTATAATAAGTATAGATATATAAATATGAGTAGAGCCAAAGAGGTTGACAAAGACCACCTCTTAAAATAGAATTTTTTTTAATTTTAAAAATTTTAAATTAATATATAATAAAATTACACTTTTTAACATAAAAGAAAAGATAAAAATTTAATTTTATTAATGTTAGCATAAAAGATAGATAGGATAGATTCGCAAGTCGAAGTGGCTGCTATCTAACCGCCGTTGTTCATTCCTAATTGTGGCAGCTGCTTGAAACAATGCAGAAATGCATCAAACCGTACGCCTTTCACGCCAGCTTTCACACTATGAAACCTCCCATCTTAACCCAGCGTTATTCAATTCCAACATCAAGGCCTTTATTCAACATGGCCAATTCACTAAAGCCTTACAGCTATTCTCTGTTTCTCCACTTTCAGTCACCAATTTCACTTTTCCCTCTCTTCTTAAAGCTTCCACTTTCCTCTCTAACCTCAACTATGGAAAGACCCTCCATTCCACAATCATCCAAGTGGGTCTCCACTCCGACCCTTATATCACAACTTCACTTATAAATATGTACACCAAATGTGGGTCATTTTCTTCTGCAGTTAATGTGTTCGAAGAAATGGTTACAAGAGAAGGCTTTGTTAAAGATGTCACTTTATGGAACTCTTTGCTTGATGGGTATCTCAAATTTGGTCAAATAAACGAGGGTTTGGCTCATTTTAACAAAATGCAGGCGCTTGGGGTACTTCCTGATGCTTACTCACTTTCTATTCTTCTTGGTGCTTTGGGGTTTAAGGAAGGAAAGCAAATTCATGGCTACATTGTTAGGCATATCTTTAAGAGTGATCCCTTTTTGGAAACTGCATTGATTGGTATGTATTCGAGTTGTAGTCAAATAATGGAGGCCTGGTTTGTATTTGACCATTTGGAAGATAAGAGCAATGTGGTTGTTTGGAATGTAATGATTGGTGGTTTTCTCGAGAATGGAGGATGGGAATGGAGCTTAAAGTTGTATTCTTTAATGAAAGCTGAGAATGTTAAGTTTGTATCAGAATCGTTTAGTAGTTCCTTGAGTGCCTGTGTGTATGGTGATGTTGTGGATTTTGGGAGGCAAGCTCATTGTGATTTGATCAAAATGGGATTTGAAAATAACCCTTTCGTTTATACTTCTCTATTGAGCATGTATGGAAAATGCCAATTTGTTGAAGATGCTGAAAATGTTTTCCGTCAGGTATTGGATAAAGGAATTGAGTTATGGAATGCTATGATATCAACTTTTGTTTGTAATAAATATTTTTTTGCCTCTTTTGAAGTTTACAACAAGATGAGATATAATGCAATAACCCCTGATTCTTTCACAATATCTAATGTTTTATCATGTAGCAGTATGATTGGAATATATAATGTTGGGCGGTCAGTTCATGCAGAATTAGTGAAGAGGCCTATAGAGAATAGTACTGCAGTTCAGAGTGCATTGCTGACCATGTACTGTAAATGTGGCAGTGTTGGTGATGCTAATTTCATTCTTAGCACAATGAGGGAAAAGGATGTCGTTGCTTGGGGTTCAATGATATCAGGTTTTTGTCAAAGTAGGAAGTTCAGAGAAGCTTTAGATTATTTTGGAAAAATGAAGGTAGATGGAGGAGTAAGACCAGATTCTGATATTATGTCAAGTGTCATCAACGCATGTACAGGATTGGAGAATGTAGATTCAGGGTGCGTGATCCATGGATATGTTATCAAAAGTGGTTTGCACCAAGATGTTTATGTTGCTACTTCCCTTGTTGATATGTATTCGAAATGTGGTTTCCTGGGTATGGCTGAACGTTTATTCTCAGATATGCATGACAAAAATCTTGTTGCTTGGAATTCCATGATATCAAGCTATTGCCGAAATGGTCTGCCTGACCAGTCTATAAAGCTTTTCTCTAGGATAATTCAGCATGGTTTTTATCCAGACTCTATATCCATTACAAGCGTTCTCACTGCAGTTTCATCCACAGCAGCTTTACTAAATGGAAAGATTATCCATGGATATGTTATTAGGCTAGAGATTGAATCTGATATTCATCTGGAGAATGCATTGATGGATATGTATTTTAAGTGTGGATTCTTAAAATATTCTGAGTATATATTTCAGAACATGTCTCAGAAAGATTTAGTTACATGGAATTGCATGATTTCTGGCTATGGATCTCATGGCAATTGCATTGAAGCATTGTCATTATTTAATGAGATGAAGAGCAGTGGAATCAAACCTGATGATGTTACTTTTCTTTCCCTGATTTCATCTTGCAATCATGCTGGTTTAGTTGATGAAGGCCACAAGATATTTCAATCCATGAGAGCGGAGCATGGGGTTGAACCTAAAATGGAGCACTATGTGAACATTGTTGATCTGTTTGGCCGTGCTGGACGTTTAGATGATGCTTATAATTTTGTAAAATCCATGACCATTGAACCTGATAGGAGTGTTTGGTTGAGTCTGTTGTGTGCCTCCCGAACCCATTTAAATGTGGAGCTTGGTGAACTGGCAGCTCACTACTTACTGAAACTGGAACCAGACAGGGGCAGCAATTATGTTCAATTGTTACATATGTATGGAGACGCTGAATTATGGGAGAAAGCTGCAAACATCCGAGCAACAATGAAAGAAAAGGGATTGAAGAAAACCCCTGGATGTAGTTGGATTGAACTGAGGGATAAAGTTGATGTTTTCTTCTCAGGAGATTCATCTTCCATGAGAACAGTGGAGATTTATGAGATATTACATAGCATTGGGAAGCATATGGAGAAGGAAGGAGGTGATTCTGAAATTATGGAGACAATTTAAGACCTGTAAGTATGAAAAAATAATTTTGAAATTTGGAAGTGTATAAACAAAATTAAACAAGTCTGAAAGATGTGAATTTGTCTTTATGATCAAAGTGAGTAGAAATGGAACGACTCCTTTGTTCTCTCTATTTATTGCATTTTATAGAATTTGAGAAATAACTGTGAGGTGGGTTTTCTTACCTAAACAGTATAAAAGCTACCGCACAGTTTGACATCTTCATTTGCTGTAAGAGGTTTCCATTTTTGTGCACTATATGCTGCTAATCTATGACTGCTTGCATGTTATTTACTTTTCCTTGGATGCATGCAGTAGCTTTCTTCTTCATTCATCAATAACCTTCTTTCCTAGTTTAGCAAAATCTTATGGCCCAAAAGGTTACCTGTTTCATCTTAGGATGAAATTCCAGCAACATTAGTTACCCTTTTTTATTTTCCCCCTTTTCTTTAAGAAAAAGAGAGATACTTGTACTTCTACTTGGTGTTGAAAGTTGCCAACAATTTATCTACAATATGCTTGTATATATTGTTCAGTGTACCAGATTTTTGTGTAATAAAATATTTGTACAACTTGGTGTTGAAGTTGGCAAGAATGTCTACAATATGCTTACATATATTGTTCAGCACACCATATTTTTGTGCATTCGAAATACAATTGTTGAGATCCAGTTTTAAGGATTTGTTTTACAAGATGTTTACATATAAATTACTCAAACAAAGACGAGAGAAAAAAAAAACTCAAATTTAATTAGGTCATTGTCAACAAGCCAAACTTGTATTCAAGTTTTTTTTATATCTAGCTTCTAAGATCTAGCTTGAGTAGCTTACGAGTCAAACTAAGTTTTTCTATTTTTATTTAGCATTCAACAAAAAAATCTCTATTCAAAAACTTACGTTCAAGATTAGGCATAAAACCAAGTATAAAGTCGAACATGGGAATCAAACTCTTGTTTTATTAAGTAGATGAACCTAATCAATTAAGTTTAAGTCAAATCGAGATCTTCAAAAATGAACTCGATCGAGCTTGCATCCTGTTAAGCACAATCTGAATATATCTGATAATGGTACAATATATGTAACATGAATCACCAGAGAGATCATTCAAGTTATGAACCTAAAAAATTTAGCTTCAATAGCATATAAACCATGCTTTGAACATGGAATATTCCGTGTTTTCTGTACTTCTCTATGTTTTATTTATGGTTTATGACAAATAGTTTCTATAAAAATCAGATCATATTTATGATTTGACCAAGTAATTTGGTATTCAGTCAGGAAAATAGTCCCTGGAGAGATCAGCTTCAACATCCCACAAGCAATACCTAAGATTTTGCGGATTTGTCTGCCATGCGCTTGTGAACCGGCTTTAAGAGAATGTTAACCAAGATAATCAGGTTCCACGGAGGGAACGAACACGGTCTTGAATCAACTTCCTCTCCCAATCTGCTACACCCTCAAAAGCATGTCCAGGAAGATTTTCAAAGGGCTCCTTCCATGGATCATTCTTAGCCAGATCATAGGTGGCTCCTCGTATTGCTCTTTTATTGGGTCCACAAGGTCGTTTTGAGGTCAGTGCTTCGAATGCTGTATTTAGCTGACAGTTTTAACAGATACCAAGCAATGAAACTTCATAAGCTAAAGACAATTATGTTATAGAATCTATTTTATTTGGATTCAGGTAGAAGAGTTGGATATGAGTATGTGGCGAAAATAGAATATTTTTTTATGTATTTTGAGGGTTCTTGCCTCCTTGGAGGATCATAGCTCTTATACCCTTGTCTGGAAACGCATCAAATATGAGTACTTCAAAAAAAAAAAAAAAAGAGTTGGAGCAACGTAGGTAGAATTAGAGGAAGTGGATGATGCAATGTAGACTACTTACATTCATGCCGCAGAACCAGAACATATATGCAATAGCCACTGCTGGAGCTCTCCCTAAACCAGCTGTGCAGTGCACATATACTCTTCCTTTTCCCTCAGCAATGGCCCATTCCAATGAAGAAACAGCTTTAGGTAATATATTTCTCAAGGAATCTGGATCAAAGTCTCTTGCCTATCAATGCATAAGATAGCAGGATCAATTCAAGCATCCAAAAACATTAAACTTACTTACAAGTTATCATTTGATTCACTTGTTTATGATATCCAAACAGGACCAATAATTTTCTTTAATGAAGCCTACATTTCCTAGAAGTCGTTCAAACTTCATTTAAGGAGTGTTGTTGATCTGATTCATTTTTTCCTGAATGAATAAATTATTATAAAGTGTGAGAAAATTTTCCTTACAGGTGTTCTCATATGATGAATTCCAAGTTGTCGACATCTTTTGATTATAGGCTGCAAGTCGATTCCCCAATACTCGATGTCATTGTCCTGCTGCAAGTTCAGTATATAGGCCACCTTCTCTTCTTGTTTCAGATGATCTATGTCTTCGGGTTTCTGGGGCTGAGAGCCGACAATCAAATTGTCAGTTATCAGTGTGTAGTTCATGCCTGAAAAACAAGACATGGATCATCAGAATAATTGATCAACATGTATGGCTACCTTGATATTCAGTTTTTGTATTGGAAATTATAATGCAAGTGCTTGCAACCATTAACACTAACACAAGGGTACTCACACAGCAAACACACTTTTTGTCTGTAATATTAACTATCACAGATCAAGAAGAGGTGGCATTGTCTTGAAAGATGAAGTGCTGAAATGTAGAAGTGGACAACTAGGAATACAAATGTTTGCAAGATGCAGTACCAGACCAGGTCTATAAACTTGTTCTCTTGATGATACTATGTTTAGGGATAAATGAACATACGGAGCATAGTTCCTAGCTTGAGAATAATGGCAAAGATTGCTGTAATATATATACACATTATAGAATGTTTTGGGGAAAAATTCAAATGCTCTATTAGATGAATGTCACTTTGTAGATTAAGGTAGTAGAGATCCTAACTGATCTTTTTTTGCCTAAGTTATTCAAACTCTGCTTGACTTTTGAACACAAGTACGACTCAAACACGGGTTTAACTATGCTTTTCCAAGTATTTGAAGGATCCTAGAAAAATCATATCCCCATACTTATGTCTGAATACATGTTAAACACAAGTATTAAAAAAAAACAACAAAACAAAATGAAGAAGCGTAGCAACAGATATTTTTGCTAAATCTTCTTTTTATCAGACTGTACATACTCCTTGGTTTGCCTTCTATCAAACTTGGAAATCTAGTTGATAAGCTGGGAAGCAACGGACATATTGAAAAGAGTGGATTACTAGCATAAATTAGTTCAGTTACGGCAAGCTTTCCATGTTGCTTCAACTCATAATTTTTATTGAACTATTTGTGTCCAGCAACCATGTTCGACACCTATCCAAATATATAAAGATGTAACCTTTCAAGGATCTCCCAGGTACATAGAGAACTTAAAAAACATTGATCATACTCATGCCAGACATATATCATATCCAAAAGTAACACTCGGTCTGAGTTATGCTGCAACATTCAATAATATAGATAGCAAAAAACACCATGGACCCGCCCACCCGCCCGGGGGGGGGTGTTCAGAGTTTCATTAGCAAAATGCAAACTTAAACACGAGATTTCCAAAGTCAATTTTAATAAAGTTGAGCTCTAGGGTTTCTGATTATCTTATAGAATGAGGAGACAAATCAAAAAGTTATGAACAGAAGATGGATCAGATGTCATACCAGAAATAAGGAAAAGTTCCTTACTTCCATTAAATATTTTAATCAACACCCTTTGTTTGTAATAAGCATGATTCTATTTTAAAAAGTTACAAAAAGTCACATGATACAACACAATCCAAAGTCAAAAAGTGCTTTATGGATCTAGATCCATATTCCTAATTAATATATAATTTCATCCCTAACTCAAAGCATAATCAATTTGGTTCATACAATCACTTTTATGGTAATGGCTACTAATATAGGTTTAGAATTCAATTCCCAGCATCTATAACCGTTTCCCCATTCTCATACTAAGGCATTACCGAGTTGGTTGATACATGTACCTTTTATGGATGGCTGCTACCATAAAGTAGCAGCAACTTTTTATATACTTAAAAAAAACAACCCAAGCTAGAATAAGAAGGGAGAAAAAAAACTTTACACATCCAGATTCTAGCACAGAAATGTCTGTTTTAGGGTTAAAATAAGAAAGTTTATCCAAATAACATAATCTACCAATTTGATTAACCAAAACTACCGAAACCCAAAAAGAAATGGGCTTTATAGAGAAAAAGCTAACCAATATCATGATGATACTCATATGGATTCCTCATCATTTTCTTCATGGCAGTGTTATACTCTTCCATCCTGTTCTTGGACCTCACAGAAACCTTACTGTTTCTGGGATTATCATCAACTCCAGTCTCGGTTTCAGACAAGTTACAGAAAATTCTAGGAGCACCCATTTTAGATTGCTTCTTGGGGAGCTTGGAATTGAACCTACATTTGAAATTTGCAGGAAAAAGTTCAGTTTGTGATGGGTTTTGGAAGACTGAAGAAAAACAAGCGGTGCTGTTTATGGTACTCATTCGTGCTGTTTCTTGTTGTTTTGATATTGTTGGGTTTGGGTATGTCAGCTTTTATAGTTTAGATTTGCCCCTTTCATGATTTTCGTCGCATCTGTGTCCTCAAACTCAAGCTTACCGTCCATTTTTTTGGGCCCCAACTTGTTCGAATCTAGAATTCCCATAAATTCATTATGAACCATAAATTCTAACAAATTTAATTACTTTTTCCTGATTTTTATTTTAACTTTTTAAATAAAATTATAATATTTAATTAATTAGTATATGAGATTAGTAATGTTTCTTAAATTATTTTTTATTTGAAAATGGTGATAATAAACCAATTCAAATCCTTTTCTTTTTAGCCAAAATATAATTTCCTAACTGTTTAAAATTTTCGTCACATTGATCAGATCATCATTTCAAATAAAAAAAATTATAAAAATATCCTTTCATAATAGCTTAATATATGTTTTTCCACTTTGTCTGTTAAACCCTTTTTTATCGTACTTAAACTATTATTCTATTATCTAATTCAATTTTTTTTTGTAAAGGTTCCAAAAAAATTGGATACCACGTGGTACCAATTAAAATGTGCCATGTGAGACCTTTCAATCAATCAAAGTATGCCATGTGATATTTAAGGTTATTTAAAATAAAAACATACACCCACCATTGATTAAATGTCGACCGACATTGACCATTGTTGACCATTATTGATTGGTGTTGACCAAATTAACCATCCAAGTGCAATCACCTTTCTTTTTTATTTCTTAGTATTATATATAATATTATTTAAAAATGTAAAAAATCATATAATATATAAATATTTAATTATTTTTAAAAGTTTAAAAAATTCTAAAATATATATTTATAAATTAAAAAACCAATATATTATACAAAATTGAAAAAATAAAAATTATATAAAAATTGAAAATTTGTCATAATTTTTTTATCAAAAACTCTAAACTCTAAAAATTCAAAAGAAATTTCTAAATTTCAAAAATATACAAAGTTGATAAAAATATATATAAAGTTTTAAATTTTTAGAAATTTAGATTTATATATATTTTTTGAAATTGTAGAATGTAGAGTTTTAAAAAAAATAAGATTAGATAAGTTTTCAATTTCTATATAATATTTTGATTTTTTTAAATTTAAATTTATATATTTTAGGATTTTTAAAATTTTTAAACTTTTTTAAAAATTTGAATTATTATTATATATATGATTTTTTACATTTTAAAACAATATATTATATAATATTAAAAAAAAGAAGAATGATGTGGTGCATTCTAGTAGCGCCACGTTGATGGTCAACTTAGTCAATGATTAGTTAACGATTAACCAACATTGACTAACGCTAGTCAATGTCGATCAATGTCCAAACAATAATTTTTATTTTAAGTAACATTAATTGCCACATGGCACATTTTGATAGGCACCACGTGGCAATCGAATTTTTTAACTCCATTATAGAAAAAGGTTGAACCAAATAATGGAATGATAGTTTAAGCACCAATTTGGATGAAAAGAAGTTAAAAGTACCAAAGTGAAAAAGCAAACATAGTTCGGTGGCCAAATTGAGCATTAAGCCTTCATAATTGAAAAAAAAATTATACTATTTAGGAGTTTTTTAGTCTTTTCATTGTGACAAAAATGAATATATATATATATATGGAGGAATTTGAACCCACGTCAATTAGATTAGTAAAATTTTAAATATATCACTCAACCTAAACTTCATTATAATATTTTTATAAGTTTTTATTTTAGTATGCACAATTTATTAGTTTTATTTTGATGATAACACAATGATAAATAATTGTAATGCATTTAGTATTGTTAATATGATGTATTTATGTGTTTAATTTTTGTGTTACTCATAATTTAATTTAATTTTTTATTTTAATATGTAATTATGATTAATTAATTTCAAACCATAGATTTTATTTTTATTTTATACTATTTTTAAACACACATATGTGTTTTAAATCCATGGTTACCACATGCATACATGCGCAATAAAATTTCTAGTATACGTTTAAGCATTCTTCATGAAAAATTAATTGGAATGCAAATTAATAAGATTTTTTCATTTACTCAAAATATAATATAATACGTTTTTTTTTCCTAACATAAAACATTGTAATATTTGTTTTTTTATGCAATACTGAAGTTGGGATGGGGTAACATGGTTTGAATCTATGTTAGTATGACAAGAACTTAAATCATCGCTCCATACAAATAAAGACACATTGTAATATTTGTTATGTAATCATTATCATGTATTAATTAAAACAATAAATTATTGTCGAAACCCTTTTATTTTAAAAACGAAAGTGGAATCGCCACCAATATTTTTTAATTAGGTGTGATTGGATCATTTTAATAAAACATTAGATTTATTAAAACGATATTTTTCGGTCTACAAAAAATCCATGAAATGAGTTCGGGAGTTGATTACGTATGAGGAAGGATTAGCACCCTCATAACGTCCAAAATTGGTACCTAGTTGATTACTTAATATCTTGATGTTGAAAATTCAAAATTTAAAATTCAAAATTCAAAAAGAATTTAAAATACAATCCCTCATTGCATGACGTTATTTTATTAAAATATCGCCAACTAAATTAAATTTTGTGGAAAAATGTTTTATTTCGAATTAATCGAGAAGAAAAGATCACGTCCCATAAATTAGGCACGATGTCTCGAATCCTTGACAACAAGAATAATCGCCATTTGATTATGACTTAAATCCTATTTGTTTCTATTTTAAATAGGATATTCAATTACTTAAGAAAAAAAATTATCCTCCGTAAGTTGGGAGCATTTCTTATGCATTTGTGCAAAGGAACAAATGAACATATGTAGCAAATACTGACAATATTTGAGGATGGCAAAATTATGACATTAACAAAATAAATAACACAAATATCAAAATGAAATGACAATAATATAATAAGTGCAAATAAAAAATAATGAAACAAATAAGAAAATATTCTATTAATAATATTCATAATGATAATAATACTAATAGTGAAGTAATATAAAATGTATGATAATAATATAGTTATATTCATAAAATATTAATTCTTTGAGTGGATTTTAACAAAATTAATATTAATTAACAATAATGATTATCTAATAATATTAATAATATCAATAATTAAAAATAAAAGACCAAAATAAAATAATTGATAAATTCAAGAGCAAAAATGTAATTTGTATAACTTAAAGGGCGAAATATAAATAACAAAGTTAATGTGCTGGAAACTAAATAATAATAATTAAAAGGTCTGAATTTGAGAAAGGTAAAGGAATATTAAAATTTAAAAAAATAAAAAAATACGATTCGAATTGTAAAAATAAATAAATGAAGGATTAAAATATAATATGTGGAAAATAACAAGGGCCAAATAGGTAATTATTCCAAGCACTTGGGACACGTGTCTTTCCCCATAGGGTCAACAAACTGAGGATTAAATTGAAAACGAACAAAAATTAAATGGTATAATCTGAAAGGAAAAAAAATGAAATTAGGACCGGATTAAAATAACTCAAAAGGTGGAAGGACTAAAGCTAAAAATATCCCCCTCCTAAAAAACACGCAGATCCTGGGGGTGATTCGGGTTGGGCAATCGGTTTCTGCTGAAACAACACCGTTTCAGGTACCCATTTCCTAAAATGGCCACTGCACCAAAATGAAAATAAAATAAAATAAAATAAAATGGTAAAATAGAAAAAGTAAAAAGGACTATATCAAGATGCGCTCAAAAGCGGGAGGACTAGGACCGCAAATAAACCATTTTGTAAAAACACGCGGACCTTGCTAAGCAATCGGGTCGGGTTGGCGGATCATAACTAAAACGACTCCATTTTGGGGTTTATAGAATCAGGCCAAAACAATGTTGTTCCCCTATCCTATTTAAGTTAAAAATTTCCCCCAAAAATCATTTTCCCCTTTTTTTTTTTAAAAAAAAATCTCCCTTCTCTCTTTTTTTTTTTCTTTGAAATGTTCTTCAGGTCGGTCACGGAAGCCACCATTGCTCCGCCGCAACCACCGATTGACGGCGACGGCAACCGCCGTCCATGATGGGCGGACTTCATGAAAAAGGCCTATTTTGGCCGTTTTGTTTCCCTCAGCCTAGATTTGAGGCCAAAACCTCCGAAAACCAAAAAAAGACCAAAAACCTCTTGGTTTTTCTGCGTTTCGAAAGGTGCCCAACACCTTCTTCCCCTACGAGGCCTTTGACGAATCAAAAGGTGATTCGGAGGTCTCACGCCAGAAGAACCGTCCTTCATCGGAGACGACGTCCTCGTCCACTCGCTGTGGAGGAATATGAAACAATCTGGTAAGTTTTTTTTTACCCTTTTTTATTTTATGTTTTAAAAATAATAATAACAGATTAAAAATAAGGAAATCACCTTTGAAATTTTCTTTGTATTCTATTTTTTTGATTGCGCTGACGTGAGAGGAGGAGTGGCGGTTTCTGGCTTTCTGAAAAGTTTAGGTTTTTGGGCCATTGGGCCTTTAGTTTTTTTTCATTCGGGTCATTTGGGCTTGTATTAGGTAATGTATTGGGTCTTTTTTTTTGTATTTGGGCCGTTTTTGTAATTGGACTTGAATTTTTTTATTTTGTTTATTTATTTTTTGGTTTCTTATTTGAGCCGGATAAAATTGGGCCTTTACAACAATAATCCTATCAAAACAAAAAGAGAAAACTATAATAACTTTTCATAATAAAAATTTGTTTATCATGGTTAATGTTACCTAAGTCCTTCAGTAGAACAGTGCCAACTGAGACATGTATAACCAAAAACAAGATAATAACATGCTGGGAAAATTTCAAGATCGATAGAGCTCTAATAAAACTTGTAACTTTCACTATCACTTTATTTCTTCTATTTGATAGTGAATTTTCGGTTCTCAATTTTGATAAATGAAAATTAGATTGCAGTTTATGAAGAACTTGAAGACTCAAATTCAATGAAAGCATGCAACTTTCTCAGTCTATCAAGTTTAATCTGAACTTTTATTTGCCAAAAATCTTGAATGCTTCGTAGAGTTGTTCAGATTTTGAACCAATGGCTAAATTACTAGATGTTCCATTAACATTCGTCGACTCTTGAGTGCTATTCCAACGGATTTATTTTCCGTTCCACTTTTCTACTCTTGAAGTGCTACTCGGACAGGTTTAATTGCCGGCAACTTGAACAGAGCATTGTTTTCATCCAAAGCATGCCCCATGTATAGAAAACTCTTCTTAGGAAGAACGTTGGTTGGCACATCATGATGTGTCCTACTCGAAACAATAGCCGGAAAGTCTTCAATAGCAAAAATTGGTTCATCATGTTGCGTTGAATCTGAAACAGATGATAGACCTTCATTGATACCAACAGTTTCCACTTCATTCTGTGTTGAGCTCGGAACAGGCACATCTTCGATATGAATAGGTGGAACAGTCCGAAACAGCAATGGGAACATCAGCATTTGGAACATCTTCGATATGAAGAGTTGACATGTCACATTGTGTCAAATTCGAAATAGAATTTCGAACATTTTCTATCTGAAAAGTTGGCACATCATATTGTACCGGAGTCAAAACAGTAATTAGAACATATTCTGTTGGGGATCAACACGTATAAACAAACAAAAAAAAAGTAGAAAAAATCGAACACAGATTTTATTTTATGTGGAAAACTCTTCTTAAGAGGATAAAAACCACGGGTTAAAGAGACTTCACCTTTTAACTAAATGAATAAACAAGCCAAAGTATAATATAGATAAAATAAACCTAAATGAACTAAAGGTACAAATCCATACCCCGAAAACAAAATCCCAATTTTCATAGAGTTCTCTATTAATCTGCAACTACATCTTGTCGCCCCCAAAAGAAAAGTTCTGTAGTACATCTTTAATTGTTTTCTCGAAACAAGGATACAAGACTCCTTTAAATAGACTAAGTTTAAAGGGCTAAAACGACTAAAATATTCCTAAAGTAATCCGAGTTCAATTGAGAAAAGATAGTAGAGTTTAACTAGGAGAAGAACCCAGTTTTTGTGGGAAACACGTCGCCACGTCATAACGTCCCCATCCGCGTCATCACGACATCGCAACATTGGGAAGCTTCTCGTCATGACATTGCCAACTGATTTTAGTGTTGCGATACTGAAGTCCTTGTGTTGCGATACAGTCTGTGTTAAGTACCTGCAAACTGTTCGACAAATACGAGGCACAGCTCACATATTCGGTAAGAAGGATTGACACACCATTTTGTGTCGAACTTGAAACAGTGAGGACGCCTTTGACAGAGAGTGATTGAAGAACTTTTTATAGGATCAGTTATCGAACTAAAAACAACAATTGGAAAATCTTTGATAAGAAGAGCACTTCCCATTTCATTCTCATCAAGAAATTTGAAAATATCATTGGAGATGAAATAACTATTTGTTAGAGTTGTGTGACTCAAATTCTAAAAGATTGCTTGCAAGTCAAGTTAAACAAAAATATATTTTCTTTCTATAAGATTTAGTATTTATTAGTATAATATATTTAATATTTATTAGTATAGTTTATTTGACTTACTAATTTAGCCTATAAATAGGCTCTTTTACAATCTTAGAAAAAATACCCATTAGATTAGAACTTATAACACATTCAGAGAATTTTGTGTTTACGTTTTGAGGGTTCTTTGTTTTTCGAGTTTTCGGGGTTTAGTTTTTATCTCCATCTTTTGTACTCTTCATTCTTTTGCCATTATAGTAAAATTATATTTGCTCGTGGTTTTTTATCCTCTTTGGAGGGTTTTTTCACGTTAAATTTGTGTGTTTATCTTCTCAATTGATTCTACTATTTTTACTTATTCGTTGCTTAATCGGGACGATTCTAATACTATTGATTGTTTCCATCTGTGTAAAGATGAAAGGCTGATTGAACTTGATAATCATTTCGTTCTTTATAGTAAAAGTGCTAGTTACCACAACAAAAACACTACCATCTGTGATAAACTGTGAATCGCAAGAAACAATATCATATTGCTTACAATCCAAATAAGACAAAACATGTTTCCTGATTTCTTCTATGGAGGTAAAGCTGATCATGGCACCATCAAGTCCAAACTGGCTAATCATGCCGCAATCATGATAAATTTGTAAATTTCTTTTGGAGAATCACTGAGGAGGAGATAGTATCAGTTCAGTTGCGACTACTTGTGGGGTCAAAAGAGAAATTTGGCTTTGCATTAGCTATGAATTACCATCAGAGAGGAAATTATTCGGAAATCTCTTTTGGAGAATTCGGGAAGAAAAGATAGTATCAGTTCACAAATGCAATAACCACCTTTTCTAGAGAATTACAGAAAAAGAGATAGTATCAATTTACGAATGCAGTAATCCTACGAGGTTAAAAGAAAATTTTACCTTTGCCTTTGAGTTTGAAATCGGATTTGGGGTTTTGTATTTGTTTATGTTTAATGATTATAATTAATATATTCTTTTAACAAATAAAATTATTTATATTTATTTTTAAACCCTTTAATATTTTTTATTTTACACAAATGATCTTATTAATAACTAAGAGTGCATGAGATTTATGTACCCCTGATGCTCATGCATCAATAGACTGAAAAAATTAAAAAAGAAAGAAAGAAAAAACAGTAAAGCTGGATTGTTGTTTTCACGCATTAACTGCACAACACAACTGAACTTAGATATCATTCACAAACATTAATAAAATGGTTACTAAACAACACCCAAATGCCAGAATCACACAATGAAATCCTACTTGAATTGCCTAACAATGATTCAACAAAGAGAAACATTAAAAACATTATGCAAATAATACTTGAATCGAAGACGGCTAGGATGAGCGAAGCGGCTCACCTTGCCAAGCCCAAACAATGTCCTTCAGTGCTGGTCTAACATCCTGTTGAAACATATTTCGAAACTCCAATGTATCACCACTGGATTTCCTCAGCTCCACTAAGTGGAAAGATGGGGTAAACTCAAATATCTCGGCATCAATAGCCAATGCGCCTTTTCGACCTCCGTTGGATCCTTCCATTTTCATTAGCCCTCCATGCTTCTTAACTTTCAACTTCAAGTTTTGAGCAATGTCCTCTAGTTTAGATGTTATGGCAGAGAATGTATGTGTCGACGTAAATTGCACTTCCTTCTTCTCGTCATTTTCCACAAATATTCCGGACAAATCGAATCCACTCGATAAAGAAATGATGTCGAAGGCATTCAAATTAGTGACCTTAGCCATGTCTTTCTTTGCTTCAAATGCATTGGACTTAGTTTCAGAACTAAAAGCTGCATCGATATCGGCTGGAACCAACACTTTTTCAACTTTACTCTGAATTGGTTTCGAGTTAAACCCTTTTCTGAACCACGGATTTGTCATTATTTTCGCGATTGAAATCCTAGCTTTCGGATTCGGATTGAGGATTCTTGACAGCAGCTTGGTCACTTCAGGTGAAAACCAATTAGGAAATTTGTACTCTGCCTTGCTTATTTTCCTATAGATTGCTATTAGATTCGAATCATGAAATGGCAGATAACCAGCAAGCATAACATAGAGGATCACCCCACAAGACCAGATATCGGCTTTGGCACCATCATAACCCTTTCGGTTTATAACTTCAGGCGCTACATAAGCAGGGGTTCCACAACTTGTGTGGAGTAACCCGTCTTGATGCTTAGACTCTGCAAGCGCACTCAAACCGAAATCCGACACTTTAAGAATTCCATTTTCATCCAGGAGTAAGTTTTCCGGCTTCAGATCCCGATGATAAACGCCTCTGCTGTGGCAAAAATCAACTGCACTGATCAGTTGTTGAAAATACTTCCTTGCCGTGTCCTCTCTCAACTTCCCTTTAGATACCTTCTTGAAGAGCTCACCACCTTTGGCATATTCCATAACAAAGTAAATCTTGTTCTTACTAGCCATCACCTCATAAAGCTCCAAGATATTCGGGTGTTTAACCAGGCTCATAACCGATATCTCCCTCTTGGTTTGGTCCATCATCCCCACTTTCAAAACCTTCTCCTTGTCGATGACCTTAACCGCCACACTCTGACTGGTTTTTATTTTCCTTGCATAGTAAACCTTGGCAAAGTTTCCTTGTCCTAACAATCTTCCGAATTCATACTTATGCATCAACACCTTCCCTTTATTTTCCATTCTAAAGTTCAAATCTTAACACCCTTAGATAAATTTTTACCTCCTGCAGTAACTATATATATGTATAACATCTAAAGAGCAGGAGTGGCTATAACCGGAGTGCTCAACCGTCTTCAACGAGGTCACCCTTCAACATGGCAGAGATTTTACTTTCAACTCTATTTACAATATGGATACAGGGAATGAATTTGCTGTCTGTTGAGCATCCAACATCATCGGGAATGAATGCGGGTAATTCAGAACCGGATACAACTTTATGTGCTTCAGATAAAAAGTTCACAGCATGCAAGCACATCTTTCTGCATTCCCTGGACCTGTCTTGAAGCTGTCTAAATCACACAAAGAGACAAGTCAAGAATGATTTAATCAACAGGAATGAATCATATATATGCGTTCCAAATTCATGCTTCAAAGTAGAGAATGAATAGAAAAATCAGTTTAAATATTAGAACAAAACCAAGATGGACAAAAATTAAGATATGGAAACAAACTCTTAAAGCTAACACAATATTTCATCAACATAATCAAAGGACTGAAGATATTAAGATAAAGAAATAACAGGTATGGATGGACGACATATACAATGGATCTTAGAGCTAAATCTTGAAGAGAAAAAGAACATTCTAAGCAAATAAAAGGTAGATGAGATATGACCAAAAGGCAAAGCAAAAACATATAAAAGAACAGAACATTGTTTTTGGATCACATTTAAAGGTGTGAGCATAGTTTTACAGTTTAAATTCATGTTAGCTTAGATTTTTAGAAGGCAAAAAAAAAAAAAGAAGTACCAAGAGATGAACATGATTCAACAAAGAAACTCAGCCAAAAAATAGAGAAGTAAAGAAAGAAGGAAGAACTCACCTATGAAGGAAAAAGAAGGGATAAACTGAGGAAGATGGACTTTTGAGGAAGTGGTGGAGGGATGGAGATGAAAGACACAATTGTTGCAAGTACAATGAATATATTATGAGATGTAATAATTGACGTTCCTGGTTTTGAGCTATATAAAGAAAGGCTTATGTTATATAAAGTGTGGGTTAAGACAAAAGCCTGTCTTTTCTACTGCAGTCAAAACTGACATGCAAAGCAATGGTGATAAAATATCATAAGGCTATTTTGGGGATTCAGTGTCCATTTTTGTTAGAATAAACTTCAAAATCTTTCTGCTTTTGCTTCAAACAAATCATGCTTAATACAAAAGGAAAGGAAACAACTTAACCCCATTTAATTTTTTTTTTCTAAGAACGAAAACAAAAGGTCACCCTAAAAGGAGGGGAGAAATGGCAGGTTCTCCTTTTTTTCTTTTAAAAACCAAACCCTATTTTTCTTTTTTCTGAGTTTTTCAAATAAGGTTTAAGGCATTAATTGAAGAAAATTGGAACACTATTATTGAACCTACAAAATAGACTCTTGGGGTGTTGGCTCCAAAACTGGTTTGCCATTTAAGGCCACTAGTTCACAGATGACATCATGAGACATGAGTTGGTGGACAAAATGAAACCCTTTGGTGTCAGGTCTTGACAGGGTTGAATGTTCCATAAAATTTGCCTGGACCCCACATCTTAAATTTTGAAAACGTTTGTACAACACTTTTGTGTGGTTATGGGGTTGGTAGGCCTCCTTGTTGGCCTCAAGGGCTGAACCTTATGATTGCATTTTCCTTTGCATTTCTTCTTTTATCCTTTTCAAAAGAGTCAAGGGAGATAAATAACAAGGCTTGGCATCAACTATTTTTTAACGAGGTTTTAAAAGAACAATTTTACCAAAATCCTTTTTAAAAGAGTTAAAATTCCCCTGGATGTGCACAATTGGTACAGGTAGACCTCACCAATCATGTATATAACTATTCACATAATGTGTATATAGAAATGATCATTGAGGTGGCATTAGCATATTTGCTGAGCAGAATTTGGTGATTGGAAGGTCTGGAAATAATTTATTTTTGGCTGGAAGTTGAGTGAAAGTTGCCAACCATTTTTAACTATATTCTGATATGATATGAGCATGCCTTGAAGCTTAAAAATTCATAATTAGGACACTTCATTACTAGCAAACAAAAATAGTAGGTAAGCAACTTATAAATTTTTTAAGCCAAAACCGTAATCATAAACCAGCGATCAGATTCTATTTATGTTACATGTTTTGACTTTTTTATAATCCAAGCTGAATCTGGAATCTAAAACTCTTTTTGGTCTCCATTTTTGCTTGCCAAGCTTATTTCAACATTTCTCTCAAATGACTTTTGATTTCATCATCATTTTAAGCTGTAAAAAAAGACCAAAGTTGTTGTCAATTTGATGGGAAAATTTGGTTTGTTTTTAGCATTCTGTGATGGGATGGGATCAAAGATTGTGATCCCCTGCTCCATATTTATATCTTATCTTATTATTATCATAGCCTTTTATATACAAAGCTGAACATGAAGGGAATATTTCACTCAAAGTCTAAAGTTACATGAGGCACATGATTTCTTACGCTTCCATTAGTCCCTTGTATTTTTTTAATAGGACTGATAATGATTCAATTTAGATTTTAGATGCATTTCTATAAAAAAATTGTCAGTTATTTTGTTGTATTTTATTTTATTTTTTAAAAATTGAAACTTAATTGAATCAAATATCAAAGATAATTAAACTACTCCGAAATAGCAACTCATCAGTTATTATTATTATTTTCATAAAAAAAACTTTTTATATATAGGTTCAGACCTACTTTCTAAACAGGAACTGAGAAGGCCCCAGCATTGCCTCAAACGAGAATGCTTCCAAATTTAGAGTTTCTTGTTAGCTCAAGCACATAAACAAATACAAACTAAAAAAAACGACCAAACGGAACTTTCTAAATTCCAACAAGTTTATGTTACTACGGCTCCCTTTTTCTTGAAGCACCGTATCCGAGAATGTGTACCGAGAAAGAACTCTCAAAGGGCTCTCTAGATAAATACAAATGAAGAATCAAGGGCTGAAAAAAAAAACCTGAAGATGCATAAACTTTACTCGGTCCGAAAACAGTTAATCTGGTATTGCTTTTAGTACCTGATTGCTTTAGCAACCTCAAAGAAATGGGCAACATTTTCTTCAGGTGTACCTACTTTAATCCCATGACCGAGATTCAATATATGTTTCCCTTTACCAGCTTTTGTCACGGTATCATGTATCCGATTGGTGATGAAGTCCTTTGAACCGAACAGAACTCCAGGATCAACGTTTCCCTGGACAGCAATATCGTGTCCAAGTCGTCTTCTACCTTCAGCCATGTCAACAGTCCAATCTAAGCTAACTACATCCACACCTGTTAAAGCTAGCCTTTCAAGCAAGCCCCCAGATCCACTTGCATAAAGGATTAGAGGAAGATCCGGATGGGTTTGTTTTACAGCATCTACAATTTGCTTCAAATACGGCAGGCTGAACTCCTCAAAATCCACCGGACTTAGCTCTGTTGCCCAAGAGTCAAATATTTGAACAGCTTGGGCTCCATTGTCAGCTTGGTACCGAATATACTTTGTCATGGAGGTCGCAAATTTCTGAAGCAAAGAATGAAGTACCTGTAGGAGGAAAAGGAGGTCACTTTCACCTCAGTTAATAACATTGTGCACTGGCAAACAGAAAACACTTATGTCGCTATTTAAGATAGGGACTGGTTCCAAAAGCAAAAAAACAAACATAAACCTTAACTACCTTGGGTTGAGAGAAGGCCAATTTTTTTATTTTTGTGAAGTTCTTCGATGAACCACCTTCAACCACATATGATGCTAGAGTGAATGGAGCGCCAACAAAACCCAAAACTGCAGCTTTGTTATCTACCTGGCAAAAAGAAGGAACGGGGTGAGTCTACACTAGCTTTTGAATTCACTGAAACACAACATTAAGTTGGCAACAGCATTATCAATCAAGTTCTAAAAGAATTATGCAAGTTCCTTGTATAAAAGGGTAGAACAAAACAATTGTAAAATTCAGATAATAGATCAGGGGGTGATGCAAGGGACTGGGAAAGCACTAGGGGATAAATATTTTGTATTCAATTAGATATCATTGAAGCAAAATACTGCTGCAGAGACACCTAATGGCAAACCTTTCTGTTTGGGAACATTAAGGTTAACCACCTTCTCTAATTAATCCTATTATTTGTTTGCCTTCCGTATCTAAGAACATTCCGAATGTTCAACTTAGGATGTCAATGTTTTACTAAAGAAAACCAAGCCCTGAAATAATGGGAAATATAAGAAATTCAATTTAGGATGATACTATAAGAAATGTCAATATAGACCTCTTTCTTCAAGATTGTCAATGCTTCACCAACATATGGAACTGACCCCTCGGGACTAAATTCTCTCACTTGATCAACATCAGCAGCAGTGGCTATAGGGTCAAAGATAACTGGACCTTTACCCTTGATAATGTCGAAAGGTATGTTCATCCCTGAGAGAGGAGTGAGAATATCGGAGAATAAAATGACCTGTCACAATATACAATGATTTGATCAAATATAACTTGCATACACAAAGAGCAATGGGCATATGAGGAGGGGAGAGGGTGGCTCTCTTGATACTCCAAAAAAAACAGGATTACAAAATAAAATTTCTTACCCCATCTGGCTTGAAAACATTCCATGGCTGCAGGGAAATCTCAACGACAAGACCAACATTTTCCGATCTTTCACGAAAGGAAGGATATTTTTCACATATTATTTGATAGCTCTACAATATGAAACATTCGAAGTAAGACATAATTGAAAAGGAAATGGAACATGAAACAAACAGAAATGACCTGCTCACTTCTTTGAGATGCAAAAAGGAGATACAAACATTGAAATTACAATAAGAAAAGGTCAAAGAAAAAATATCTGCATGCATATAAATCAAAAGTGAAATAAAAGATGGTATCAAAGCATAAGCTTTGCAAAAAGAAACAAAAAGTACAACACACAGACACACACACAAAAAAAAGCACAAATATCAGAAAATACAACATTTCATTTACGCTTAATCTCAGAGAAGCATAAAAGGCATGGTTTTCAGATAACTTAAAAACACGTGGCAGGTTCTTTAGGAAATTTTCTTTCCAAATTATCATGTACTCTACTCTCGTTTCTTTTCTTCTCTTTCTTTAATGACTGGATTTTGAATGTATGAGGCTCCTTAAAAGAACACTACGGCTAGGAATTATGATATACTTTGTGCACCTTAGAATCCTCATTTTGTATATCATATAGCCTACTTTGATCCTTCTATTAGATTATCAAAGGAAAATATAAATGAATCTTTCTTTTTTCTTTTTCTTCAAAAAAGGGTTTGATAGCAGAAACTTGAAGCAGACATATTACAGTTTGAGGTATCCAATCTCCAAAGTAAATGCAGAACATTAAAAAAAAAAAAGCTTTTAAAACCACATTGATTTAAAAACCTGCCTTCATGTACCTCCCTGCTTGCCTCATAAGCCAAACTGGTGGTCTTTCAACATCTTGCCCTCGAACAGCATTGAGCAACAGGGGTTCTGCTAAAGCTTTTGGTTCTACCACAGCCCCTAAATCAGAATTTCACAAGTAAAACTATTAAATCAGCCATTTTCAGCAAAACATAGATAGGGCTCAATAATGCAGTCAGGCCTGATCAAAGAGATTAGTTGAAGAATAAGAATGGTGGAGAATCAATGGTGTGAATGATTCAGCTAAGTGAAATATGCTATGCTTGCATACAAGGGGATGCGATGCAAATGTGGAAACTATATATCATGCTGAAATCAGACAGAACAAAGGTAATTTCAATCAGATTAATACTGTTTATACCTTTCAATCAATCATCAACAGAAACATGCCACAATAGAACTAAATTGCATGATCATGATCATGCATTGGTATCAAGCACGCTATTGTTATATAACCAGTAAAAATAACGAACAATGACAGACACGAAGATGGAAGAAAATCAATTCCAGTTTTTCCTTTGATTTTTCCCAAGAAAAATACAAAAAAGGAACCGAAAAGAAAAGCCCCCAATGGCTTTCAATGCTATGGTTGTTCTCATTTGCAAGCAGGCCATTGTCCAATGTCTCATCAAAGCATAGCAAACATAATTTAATTTTCAACTATAATTAACCATTCCCACTACTTCATCAGAAAATTATACACAATTAACTAATCACCATTCACCATCATATCTAACAATGGCTGCTAATTTTCACATCTGATATTAGCTCATCGATAATTTCAAGCAACTTTTCACATAGAAACCCAGACTAGAAATGGGCTTCATTCACTTAAAAACATAATTGCATCTCAACTAGCCTCATAAACTCATAACTAAAACACATTAAATAACCCAATCCGGCTAGAGGTTTTCATGCTTGAGCTCCTAATTTTATAACGTTCCAAAATTTTGACTTGCCAGAAAAACCAGGAAATCCAAATCAAATAACAAAGTAGTAATCTTAAGATTGATAATAAAGTTGGAATTAAAAGGAAAAGAAAACAGAAGTGTACCACCAAGAGAACATTGGATGAATCTGCGCTTATGATTGGAAAAAGATGAACTTTTTGAAGGGACAAAGAGAGAAGCAGTAAAAGAAGAAACTGAGGTACAAGACATTATTTTTGGTTCCAATTAGAACCGCCTGACAAAGTTTCAGTGTTAGAGTTTGATTTTGAAGATGGGTCTCAACTCTCAACTCATCTATTAAGAGCTTGTTTCATTGCTGCTGGGTCTTTGACAGGGAATTAGAGTTTAGATAGAAAAAAAGATAAGGAAATGGTAAAATGTAATCTTTTAAAGAAATGTCCCAAAGTCGTGTCGTCTCCTTTTGCCACCTCAACTTTACTGTTGGCCAATGCCAAGCCCATTATTTTATTATTATTTTGACCTTTTTTATAAATAAAAAAATTGTCATTTTAATTTTTACACTGAAAGGAAAAAAACAATCAATCCCGAAACCCAAATCTCTCGAAACAACTTGCTGAGTTCTGTCTGTGCCTTGGCCATTTTCAGACAACCTGCAAAGTTAAAGTTTTTTGTTCAAACAATTTTCAAGACCCTTCCCGAAGATCTTTTCCTACAAAAATGAAACGTAAGAAATGGTCAGAGCTTGAAGAACAAACCCTTTTGTCCAAATACTCTGATCTTCTCAATTCAGGAACTTTATCCAAGCTCAAAACCAGAGAGAAAAAGTTCAAGCCCATAGCCGATCATGTTAACTCGGTTCATCATCTTCAAGATCCCATTACTTTTCCTTTCAAATGGTCTTGGCGTGATGTGTCTATTAAGGTTCAAAACATGAGGCACCAGTATTTAGGGGTGAAGCAGAAGATTAGGATTTCAAAGGACGAGTTTAATTGGAAAGATGGTGAGAACCATTGGGAAAACTTTTTGAAGTATAAAGAGGTTTTCGGTGATGTGGAACTTGAAGTAAAAGGAAAGAAAGGGATTGAAAGTAATGGTAATGGGAGTGATTTGTTTGAGGATTGTTGTGACTTGGGGTTTGCAATTGATAGTGAGGATTTCGAGGAGGAAGAGGAAGATGATGGTGTTGGTGGCGATGGAGATGGGGATGATGGTGGCGATGAGAAGCTGGGGCCTGAGGGTGAGTTTGGAGGGGAGAGGGAATTTGGTGATATTGGTATTTCTCGTGTTAGAAAATCAAGTAAAGGTGTAGGAGGAAGCAAGGGTTTTGGATTGCTTGGAACACAAGTATTGGAGTTGAGAGATGGGGTGGTGAGGAGGGAAGAGAAAAGGAAGGAAAGAGAGTTTGCAAGAGAGAAAGTTGAGATGGAGAGGGAGCATAAGAGGAGGGAAGTGGAGTTTGGGAAAGAAAAGTTATGGAGTGAGAGGGAGGAGAGGATGGAGGATTGGGAAATGGAGTTGGAGGAAAGGGAGCTCTTTTGTGCTAGGAAGGAAGGTGAAAGAAGATTGAGGTTAGAGAAGGAATTGGATGAGGAGAGGAGGAAGAGGAGGGAAATGGAAGAAAAGCTCGAAGAGGAGGCGATTGAGTGGAGGGAGAGGCTGTTGGGATTGCAAATTAAACATGAGAAAGCAATGATGCAAATGCATATGGAAGCATGCCAGAACCAAATGCAGATTCTCGGGGTTATGGCTAGGCTTTTTTGTCAGTTTTATGGTTCAGCAAATGATGGTTTAGCAGCAGGTTTAGGAGGTTTGCCTCCTCAAGTTTTACAAAATTTGCAGCATCCCGGAGGATTAGGTGATAATGGGAAGCCTGATTCCAGTTCTCCATCTGAGTTCATCTAGAGTATGATTTAATCACTTCCTGTGAATAGTAATGTTGTTGAAGCCCTAATAAAGTGTAAAGTTAATTGAGTTTTATTAGCATATTGAATGTTTGTATGATAGTTTGATTGAATGGGATGTTACTGTCAACTTCAGTTTCCTTGATTCTTTTTTATGGTACAAAATCATGCAAATTTTTGTTTTAAGGGTGATGTTAACTTAGTTTGATGTTTCTTTGGAGATTGATGTTCTTTTACTCTTGTGATGTTTCAGTTTGTACTCTTTTTGACATTTTTAACTTGAGGTCACTTCCAATCCAAAAAAAAAATTGAGGTTATTTAATTGCTTTTACTTCTTGGTATTGATTGATGCATATGATCCATTATTTTTACTTTACAGTGAAAAGAAATCAAACCATATTCATCTAAAATAAAGTTGTTTTGCTGTTTTCCTCTGTTCACTGCCAAAGCAAAAATGAACCTGCTTTTGTTGTATTATACCATGCTGCTCTGACTCTTCATTTTTCTCTAAGTACTTGCATTTGATATCTGTTTCCGATGCATACACGGATGTCAGTATGAGATGGGGATATGCCCCTCCAAGGATCCTCCAAATATATGGAAGAAAGAAAAAACTGAACATACCTGTAACTGACACTCACACCTGGGTCCAAGTAAAATAGATATTTTTTTTCCACTAGGATGGAGTTTACTTTTTAGAGCTATATCGGTCAATTCTAGAGGAGATATTGTTAAGGCACCGTATAGAATAAAGTTTAGTTTTTTACCAAGTTTCCTAGGAATGGGAACTACTAATTTTCCTTTGAAAGCATGCATAATTTGTACGTACTTGCTTCCCCATCTTTGCTTTATGCCTTGATCCTTTATTTATTGTGAGGACTCTTGCTTGAATCAGATATTTTCATGTTTCATGGTAGTAGCTTAATGTGAATGAGCCTGAAATGCTATAATTCTTTCGTACCTGAACTGCTAAGTTACCTGATGTGTAGTTATGGAAATTTAGCAAGAAATGTGCTGTTTATTCCATTTGCATGGTTTGGTTTTAACTCAAAATAACTTCTATGGCTATTAGTTTGTGTTTCAGTATAAGCATTCTTTACATGGCGTTTGTATCTTTATGTGTTCTGAAGTGGTTGGTCTAGTAGTTTAGAATGGTGAGATCAAATTTCTAAACCTGGCTCGGCTTTCGCACTTCAATTAACAGTTTTTGAGTCGTCTTGTTTACAAAACCAACTTGTTGATGTTTCTTTCAATACAATACATTCTATATGCTACTTATTGCTTTTTCGGGTTTTCCTTGTGCATTTCTTATTCTCTGTTTGATCATGTTTGTTGTTTTATTGTCTAAAACCACATTTGTATGTGCGGGTATGTATGCATAGAGGATGATTTTCTCTAAAGAGTTCTAGTGTTATCAATCGATTACATGTTGCATGATGGAGAAATAAGTTTATGGTTAGGAGAGAATTGGTGAGCGAACCAGACGAGAAGAATCAGGACTTATGGGCAAGTAAAATGGGACAGGCAGCTATGGTCCTCCAAATATATAGAAAAACTTGGAAAATTTTAGTTTACCCATGTTGGAGTCACTTTTATTCAATATTCACCTTCTGAGTCCAGTTAACAGGTAAAGGGGATAGAGTTTACGATGAGATTGGTGATTCAGCATGTGGCAAATGAGAAACCGAGCATTGATAGTTGTCTCCTCGAGCAAGTGCAGGTTCATTAAGTTATTACTTGCCTTGCTTTGCAATTTAGTTTCAAATATGAATATTTGTTGGATATGAATACATGCATTTGAAAGAGCCTCATTTCTAGATATGTAACCAAAACAAATGTTTTCTTCTTTTCATTTTGTTTATTAAGAAACTTTTCTAATAGCTAACATATGCAAGGAAAATATTGTTCTGCTGACATTAAATTCCTGAATGGGGTTAGTATTGCCCTATTTTCATATTTTTTGTATTTGCTTAGGTAAGGCAAATGCAAAAATTAAGAACTTAAAACTTAGCCACCTCACATTAGCGTCCTGGTCCTTGGCAAGCACGTAAAGGCGTTTTTATGGTTGTGGACCGTGATATAAGCATTATGAAATAGCAGAGTAAAAAACAGAAATACCTTTGGCTAAAAGTAATGCAGAAAGGGTATCATTTTCACTGATTCTGCACAAAATTACAATGGCCATCCGGATTGTCCAGAGATTCGTCTGCTCCAACAGTTTCTGTTTATTGTGAAGTTCACATGATGACAACTCAATCTACTGTACAATCAGTTGAATGATATATGGGACAACATTTTCCTAACTAAATCAAATTTTAAAGTAAACTGTGGACCTATGTTACTCGGACTCAGCCCCAGATACATGTATGTATCTCCATACCATGAAAATGAAGAGTAACATGGATCATGCAACTATGTACTCATGGCTCATACAACTATCTCCTAAACTGCGCTCTCGCTTAAAATACAGGGACAACTTTGAAATGAAAGGAAGGTGAAAATGATTCAGAAGATGGTATCAACTGTAAGCTTCCTTTTCGGAGGAGTCTTCTCTATGATCTGCTTTTGCCGGTCCATGAAAGTAGAACCCTTGTTAGCAAATAATCTTCGAAGATTAATCACTGAAAGCTCATTAAAGCTACCAACTGCAAGATCAGCCTGCCCTAGATCGTACCTGCATGTTTTCATTTTTCATGTCAATCAATTTCTAATTTGCAGGTTTCAGATGGCTTCCCAAAGATTAGAAAGGTGCACAAGTGTAAGAAAACAAGTTCCTTCATATCTAATCATGACATAAAAACCAAGCACAACAAATCAATACATTGCCCAAAATTGATCATACAATATGTTTGTTTGTTATGACATTTATCAAGGCTTAATTTTTACTTCACTAATATCTTCTGCCTGAGAAGGTTTTGAAATGAAGCATAATTGTTCACATGACCAATGTCACTCTGGTTCGAGTGTGTCAATGCAGGTATACACCAAACATGCGTATGATCAATTTTTTCTAAGTTTTGCCAGTAGTTGGAGAGTCATATCCCTATACCTATACCTGGGACAAGTCAGACATGGATACTCAAGAAATGAAATGAAGCGACGGAGAAACATAGCACGTAATTTCTCTAGTAAAAGGACGATAAGAATAAAACCCCCTATAGCTTTCTGCTAATCTGATTGCATTTCCAGTAAAGTATCTCTTAAACTTGCAACATTGATACGTTTGTCATATGCACTAACTATGCATATTCTAAACATAGATCTAAAAACCACTCTTAAAAGGGTCACTTTGAGGTTTATTCCCAAGTGTAAAAGACCAAGGGTTACATCCCTGTTTTATTTTTTGCTTCCTATAAGCTATAGCAGAAGTATATCAGATAATTTATTATTAAACGGGGTTCGGTTCTATATCACATTTCATAAATGGTTTCTATCAAATGCTGCAATTAAGTGTCCATGTAGGAATGATAGCATGTTTCTATGTTAATGAAACACATACGCAGGGTGGGAGCCAATCAATGCCACAGCCATCATTGTACAGTTATGAGCTGCAGTAATGCCACGTGGATCATCCTCAAACACTACGCACTTAGATGGTTTACGATCCAGCTGCAAGGGATTAATAGGAATTTATCAAAAAGAGAACAAATTAGCAACAAAAAGAAGCTTCTGTAATCAACTTCAATAGTTTCTTTCTATAGAGGCATCTATTATGGCTACAAGTTAAAAACTCAACCACCATTCTCAATAATCAAGAAATTAAATGCATTCAAGTGCAGGTGCTTCATATAGATTTTAGAAGAGAACTAAAATAACAGTGATAGAAAGTATCTTTAACCTAATTGGCATAGATAGAAATTATCTCAACCACCATTTTAACTCTTGCAATTGTCATCTGTTACAAAGAATATAGCATTTAGCAAGTGCTTCAAATTGATTGACATATTGGAAAGCTTTCAAGCCTAAAATCGGTAATAAACACACGCTCAAGCTTCATTAAGAACTCTCAGTCATGTCAGTGGCAGCTGGTATTGTGAAGTGAGCAGATACAACACTCACCTGCAGGTTAACATAGCAAAGATTGATGACAACTCTTTTGCATACCCATAAGACAGTAAATTTCTCCTTGTTACTTAAAGAAAACTGAGAACAATGAAATTTGCCAAATATTGGAGCAAACATCTTAAGAAATAAAAGAAATTTCACCCAGAAAAAATAGATCGCAATACTATCTAAAAATCTCTCACAGCAATATGACAAACTCAAATGTAGGTCCCAAACCATATTGATAATTAAGAGGATAAATACTCTAACAATGATAGGTGAGATGCATGAAGCCTTGATCTTAAATGGAAAATACCTTCACAGCTGCTGACAAAAATCTATGAGCTATTGACTCCATACCATCTTCCTCAGAAATTATTGCCTGTGAACAATTAAAGAAATTTACCAGATTAGAACCTTACTACCTCTGAATTTCATTGACTATATATGGTCTTGAGACCATCATTGGAGAATGGAACATAAAGAACAGATTTTCCATACTATACAATGCACAAGATCATCCATATATTATTCAATTTCCCCTAAATGAACAGTCTTCTACAGTAACACAGGAAAGATTAGAAAAGGTCTTCATGTAGAAACGTTTTATAAAAAAATTGGCATCTCTAGACAGCAAAAGAACTGCAACGATATTGGTTGCCACCATACAAGAGAAACATAAAATACTTGGAAATACAAAGAACCTGGAAATACTTCTTGAGGCCAATTCGTTCTAAAGCATCAACCATGTTCCTTCGATCAAGACTTGAAACCACAGCACAAGGGATGTGAGCCGTAGATACAGCATCAAGCCATTCTTCTAGACCTTCCATTGGTTTTCTTAGCTGAATGAAGATGAAAGCAGCAATATTGTTTGTTAACTTGGAAGACAAATTTAAAACCCATTATATCAATTGAACAAGCACTCACCTTTGGAAGATTATCATAATAAATCTGTGAGAGCCTCGACTTCAATCTATCTACTTCACTTTCTATGGTTTCCCAGCGCAAAATCTAAAAATGTTGGGAAACTCATAAGAGACATAAAAAAGAGAGCATAATATGACTGCATATGGGATTAATCAAGAAAGCTGAACTTAAGGGGAAATCAAGAAACCCTCATCTAATTCACCTTTCTTTCCTATTTATTTGTTATAACTGAGATTAAATTTTACGACAAGAAAAAAGAAAGATATACTATCTAATGAAGACACCAAATACAATCATAATTAAGAACCAATAATTTTATGACAATAAATGTTGCAACTTTCTGGCTTTTCACATCACATCACAGTGACAAGCTACATCCCCTCTCAAATCCCCAATTATTAAAAGAGCATCAAGCACTAAGTTGCTTAAATAGCTGAACATCCGAAAACATAATCCAAATTATTAAAGCACCAAAAATACCCGAACCTTATGCAATACATGATCAGCACTTGCATAAAGCATCAACTTTTGAGCATCAGCCTCAGGAGGAATTTCCTTTCCTGCACAAGATTCAGTAAAAAAAACATTAGGATTTTTATATGGCAGGAAATTTTCTAAATCAATAGTTGGTTTCAAGTTCAATTAGCAAAAGGAATCTAATTCCATTTTCAAGTTAGGGGGTTTCAAACTCGCTAAGATACTTCTCCATTAATACAGGAAGGAAAATCAAAGCTCCTTTAAGCTTACAGTTGATTTCAATGTTGATAAATCTAAAACCCTCTTTAACTATTATAAAGGATGATTTATTGGAATCTATTAAAGACTCTCATCATCTACACAAGGTTATGAAGAAAAAAATACATGACAACATACATAACTTATCCTACTTTCCTCTATTCCTAGCATTTATACTGAAGCCACAAAAGTGCATGTACATACCCTCTTCCAAGGCAAGTTTTTTCCAAGCATTTAACTTGAGAGCTCCAGTATTTGCCTGCATGCCAAAAATGAAAACAGTATAAATTAACATTCAATTTAAATTTTCAAGGTACTCCCATCTAACGCCACACAGCATAAGAAGTTTCAAGCATAAAGCCAAGCTGATTAACAGTAAAAGTAAAGATAGAAAATTTTACATTATAGAAATTTACATTTTAGTTGGTTATGACTACTATATCACAAGCTTAATTTATAGTATTTAATTCCAAATCAACAAGCCAAGCAAATATGCATAAAAGGTCAATCAGAAGTATAAATCAATCAACATATGACTTATTTGTATAGGGAAAATATTAAGACTTACCACCACATCATCCCAAGAGAAAATGAGACCATATGCTTCATCTGGTTTCATGGCATAGCGAATTCGCTTAAGAAAACCCTCTTGTAATCTATCATTCAAGAAATCCTATTCAAACCAAAAGAAATCCGTAAGATAATAACATGGCCAAACTTGTAGAAAACCAGATCAACCAATCGAATGAATAAAGAGTAACTTAAAATTCCTTACCACATCAACCTTTAAAGGCCCGTCCAACCTGAAAGTCTCAAAACCTTCTCCATACTCGGCTCCAATAGCCTAAAGGGCATAAAACATGAACAAAACCATCAAAATTTATCGACACATAAAAATTTAAAGAAAAAAAAAAACTAAACCCAAAGCAACTCCTCTACTAAATTCACAGAATTTACCAAAAACTATCTTCTTTCACAGGGAATGTACCACAAACTCTGATATTAACGAAAAGCTACCTTCTTTCCATGAGAAAAATCACACAAAAAGAATACCCAGTAATAAAAAATTGCTACTTTAAAACAATTAAAACAATTTCCGAGAACCACCTACTCCAAGATACAAGAGAAAAGGGTACCTCTTGCATGAAAAGCTTGTTGGGTTTAACAGAAAAGCCATCAAAAGAGCAATCTTCATCAAACCCAGACGAATTTTTTATCACTAACCGATGCTGAACAAAGTTCAACCGCTTTGATTTCTGTCAAAACGAACAAGCGATTAATATCAATAAACCACTTAAAATGAATATGATAATAAAAAGACGAAAAGAAAAAATAAACAAACCGATAATCTCAGCTTTGAAGAAGAGAGTGAAGGAGAAAAACAAAAAGAAGATCTCAGCTGTAGTAAAGAAGAAGAGGTTCTGAAATTAGTATCCATTTTCTTTGACCTGGAAAACAAAGGTACACAAGACGAGAGATAAAGAAATAAAAGCTTTGTCATGTACCAAAAACATAATAACGATAAAGCTTTGGGTTTTTTTTTTTTTTGGATATTTTTATTTTAATTGAAATGCACGTGTAAGGTTCACCTGGATATCACGTGACTATCAAGATTGTGAAGCTCTGCTTGCTCGTTCCACAAAAATTAGCAGAGATAGAAAGGGAGAAAAATCCATAAATACTTTGGTTTTGGATTTGGATTTATATATAAGTAATAATTTACTTCTTCCTGGATTTATTAATTTAATTTTCTTATTTAATATCCTAAATTGTAATCAAGAAATTAGCTTTTGGATGAAATTAAGTTACACCATAGTTTTAAATTGTATCCTTTTTTATATTCTTTAAGAAAATTATTTGTCCTAAGGATGGATATTAGATTTGTGATTTGGACAGCTATGGTTGGTTTCTGGTTGAGTAAATTATAGTTTTATAATTTTTTTTAATCATTTTGAGAAAATTCTAAATTTAGATTATGTTCAAAAAGATAATTAAAATTTATATTAATTTTGTAAATATTAAATAATTATATTTACGGATTCGAACATCGAAAATGGGGTTCCGGAACTTCTGTTTCCGACACCACTTGTAACGACCTAATTTTCAGTTGTCTTAAAAAAGGTGGTTTCGAAACCCCATTTTTTATATTCGAATCCGCAAATATTGTTATTTAATATTTACGAGATTAGTATGAAGTTTAATCGGAGTTTGCTCCTTTAATTTGTTAAATGGATAGTTAAATAAGGTACAAGCTTAGTGACCCTAAAATCAGTGATGTTAGAAAATGAGATATCGAGATCTCATTTCCGTACACTGAGGCCATACATATTTTTATTAAATATTTAAAGGGTTATTATATAGGCAAATTGAATTTTGAATAAGTAATTTTGTTGAATTAGTGACTAATTAAGGTATAATGACTAAATTAAAAAAATGATAAAAAATTAATCGTTATAGATTTTTAATTGCTGAAGGACTTAAATAATAATTGAAACAAGGTCTAAGTAGCATAACCTCTTAAATAGGTGGTTGACGGTTTGGTAAGTTTGATTGATTAAAAATATGTTAAATTTTGTAATTTTACGATTAAAAGTAAAAGTAAAGTAATAATAATAATAAAAATAAATAGCTAAAGGTGCAAGCAGAGCTTTGGAGAGCTTGAATTTTCACTCTTGCATGGTAAGGTATACAAAGCCTGTTTTTCATAAATTTTGTGTTTTTTGTGATCGTTGAAGCTTGGTTTAACTAATTCTAGTATTAGTTTCCAAAACTGTTAAAGTTTGGAAATGACATCATTGATGACTTTTGAAGCTTTTGGTGTTAAAATGTTAACTTTTAAGCTTAGAAAAGAAAAATGACTAGTTTATAAAATTTAAATGTTTGATTTTGAATATAGGGACTAAAGTGTGAAAAATTGATGTTACATTTATGAAATTATTGATATTAGAGGGTTTTAGAAGGATGAAATTGAGATCGATTTCGAAATCGATGCTCAAATATGAAAGTTATAACAATTTCCATTTTAAGGACTAAATTGAATAAAATATAAAAATTTAAGAAATTTTGTAAATAAAATTTAAAATTTCATATGCACATAATGGGATGATATAAAGTATTTTGAATCAATAAATTGACTGATCGAATAGTATTAATGTGAATTTGATTGATTATCGAAATAGATAATTAAATTGAATAATTTGCAAAATATTTATGACCTTGTAATTGAATGTGATACAAATAGAATTTGATATTATACCATTACTAAATTATTATTCATAGCATAAAAATGACGCAGGATCGTCAACAGGGTAAGGAAATGCAAGAGTCGACGATGATTGACACGAGTTTCCTATTTGTATTTCTATAACTCAATTCATTTTAATTGTCGCATATTTCTGTTGTATTATATGGTAAGATATGGAGGTAAGTCATGAGAGGTTAATTGTATTGGTGTGAATATATTGAGTATCGAGATAAAAAATTAGATTGAATGGAATTGAAAATAGCGTAATTTGATGAAAGTATGAAATTAATTTGAGAATTTGTGCTGAATTATGTTATATTGCATGATGAATTGATGATGAATGGAGAACGATGATATATGAATTGTAATAGTACATAACTAGAGCATGCACTTAAAGGAGTTTTATGTTTATATTATCCTAATTTGATGGATGGTTTGGTATTTTGGTATAGATTGGGTGTATGTAATGCTATTTGATAATGGTGTGAGTCATGTGTATATAATTGTGTTGTGATATGCTTGAAGTGTGAAATGAGTATGAAATAATATGGTAGGTAGCTAAAGGACATTGGGTGACGTTGGTAGTAGAATTGTTGGATAAGGTATGAATGAAATTGTTGTTAGGTATGTGAAATAGATATACAAATAGTATACTAATAATGTCATGAATTGGTAAGCAAAATGTTGTGGAAATGTGTTAGATATGAACTAGTCATCAGTGGGTGAATTGAGTATACATTTTTATATGATTTTGATGCTTGGTGTAGGAATGGACAATCGTAGCAGATCATGCTTTGATGTTGAATAAGTAAGTTAGTAAGCATCACAATTTTCAATGATGTTTGGAAGTGAATTGATATGGTTGCATGATACTTGAATGGTTTAATGTGTTCTTGAATGAAAAGTTGGTATATGAATGATAAAATGTATGCTTTGAAATGGTTTTATACAGGTCATATGAGTGCCCAAGGCACCATTTGATATATTTTAGGTTTGGGCATGAAGTAGGTACTTTAAAGAAATTTTTTTACCATTTTAGCAATTAAGTATTGATACCATGGCATAGGTATCAATACTTTACCATTTGAATTGATTTAATAGACAAACAAAATGCCAAAGCGATATTGATACTTAAATGGGTGTCGATACTTTTTCAATAGGTATTGATACCACATTACAGGTATTGATACTTATGACTTAAATAAAGTGTTTTTCAAAATTCGAAGCTAAATTTGGTATCGGTACTCTTCATGGGTATCAGTACCTGTTTTCAAGAAATTAAAATTGTGCAATTAAGCCATATTTTATGTCAGGTTAATAATTACATTTTTGGATAAATTGGATGAATATAGATTAAAAACGAGTAAATGTTACGAAACTTTACTGCAGGTTTATAAATACGATAGTTAATTATTAATGATTTACAAACCAATTAAATGAGCCTGAGAGCTAATACAAAAGATAATGAATGGTTGATTTCAATTAGTAGTGTAATGTGATGTGATGAAATGCAAGATAATTGAATAAATGTTAATACTTATAGATGATAATAGATAGAAACTAAATTTCTTATGAATTGAATATTACATGGTAAGTTAGTACATATGTACGTATATTGAATATTGGAACTTGTATGAATATAAGCATATTATGTTGTATAGGACAATGTTAGAATAACAAAATTTGATAATGAGATTTAATATGAACTGCAATTGTGAAAGACTATGTATAGTGGGTTATGATCCAAAAGATTGGTATGAAATTTGGGTGAATCAATCGACTCGATTTGGAATTTAGTACGCTAATGTGGAATACTCTTGAACTAGGTTATGAAACTTGTTTAAATGGACATAAGCAGTACAAATGATGTACTTAGTAAGATGTCTTCATATGTGTAATTATTAAGTATTTTTCAATAACTTGCGTTAATATTGAATTGTAGGAATACCAAGAATACCACTAAGTTAATTACTCAACTTACAATTTGTTTTCTGTGTATATGTTAGGTTATGTTGAAGATCCTAAATTTCAACTTCAGCATCCAGAGAAGACCCCGGACTCAACAATGTTGGTGTATTTATGTTTTTGAATAGTTTGACATGTATTCGTATCTAGTTGAGTCACTTTTGGTATATCTTATGTTATATGAACTTGAGTATCTAATTACTAAATTGTGAATTTAGTTGATAATGCTATTATATACTCATAAGTAAAATATTGAATTGTGATATGTATTCGTACCTAAATTAATTGTAATTATTTCAGCAATGAATGTGGCACACTGTAGCTCGGACTTGGTGATCAGGTCGGGTACAGTGTGTTACACCACTAAAAGATAGACTATTACAAATATTCTTCAGAATGGAGGCCATGCTGCCAAAGTAGTGGCTGCTTCCCTTTGCTCGGGGGTTGTAAGCCTAGGATCAAATGGCAGAGGTAGAGGTTCCTTCCTGCTAATTAGAGAAGATAATGGGAAAACACAAGTATTTGACATAAGAGAAACAACTCCAATGAAAGCCTCTCAGTTGAACAACAAATTGATCGACATTTCTATATGTTGAATATCAATTTGTTATTTGTTTGTTTTTTCTTCATTAATCACTCCATTTTTCTCATATCCAGAACATGTATGCAAACAATGCTAATCTAAAAGCCACTGGTGGTCTCTATATCGGAGTGTTAGGGCAACTTGCAGGCCTTCACAAAGCTTGGAAACAACATGGAAAACTTTCATGGAAAAGATTGCTCAGTTGAGAATCTTGCTTGAAAAGGGTTCAAAATTTCTTCATATCTCCAAATGCGGATGGAAAGTTTGAAATCAACAATCATGGAAGATAAAGGGATTTGAGAAGTCTTTACATCAAATGAGAGCTTTTGAAAGTTGATGACATTTGTTACAACAAGAAGCTAACAATAACTCTACGAAAGATTTCAATATAAAGGTATAAGCTTTCTATAATGGATCCATCGAGTTTAATTTGGTAATAGATGTTTAAAAAGCTGGTAGGATACTCACATTAACTGACTTGAAGAAGTATGAAGTTAAAATGAGGGAATCTATCATAGCTAATGTAATAGATTCATTATGAATCTAGGCAACCATATGTCCAGATTCATTCTGAACATTTAACTTTTAAATAGTTATTATTATTTTTTGAAAATTTTTAACTTCATTTAATATTTTTATAGATTTTAATAATTTTTTTTACAAATTTATAAAAATTTTAAAAAACATTTTTTATAATTTTTTTAAAAAATTAGGTTTTAAAATGAATGAACCTAGACAATATTCCAGTAAAATAAAAAATCTTTATTTTAATTTTTTTATTTAAAAAAATTGATTTTTTTTGTTGACGTGGTAGCTGACATGACAATGCTACATTAGCAACTGTCACTGACATGGAGTGCTATGTCAACGTCGTCAATGGCCACGTCAGCATCACAACGATCAAAGATAGAAAATGTTGCCCATAAGGCTTAATTGATGCAATTTGAGAGTTTGAGGGCTTAATTGAGTGCATTTTTCGCTGAGGAGCTTAATTGATTTTTTTCACAAAAGTATACCCCTTTAGTCAAATAACAACAACAATTAGCAACAATATCATTCAACAATGGACTCTTCTCCATCTCCACCATTTGTTTTGTAACACCCCTTACCCGAGACCGTCTCCAGAATCGAGTACGAGATGTCATCTAATTTAACTTACCGATTCGGAGCATAAAAATTTGCTTTTAAAATTAAATTCACTGTTCATAACAACACTGTCTACCTGCGCAACTGTCACTAATTTAATTATAACTTGAGTTACGAAACTCAAAATTTAAATCCGTAAATTTTACGTGAAACTAGACTCATATTCCTACTTACCATAAAATTTTCAGAATTTTTGACTTAGCACATTAGTACAGTTTATTCATTAAAGTATCCCCTGTTTCACAGCTCGACAGATCTGACCTCTTGGCGCTAAAAATAAAATATCTAATTGTACAGAATTCATATAAGGTTACCATTAATTTATTTTGAAAATAGACTCACTAAGGAATCTAAACATATAAATTATGACCTATAATTATTTCTGTACAATTTATAATGATTTTCTAAAGTTAGAACAGGGGACTTCAAAAACCATTCTGACCCTGTCTCACTAAAATTTAAATATCTCAAAATATAAAATTCCTTTGCCTGCACCTTTTCTTTCATGTAAAAATAGACTTGATAAGCTTTAATTCTATATATCATTCACCCTCTAATTCCATTTCTACTATTTATGGTGATTTTTCACATTCACGTCACTGCTGCTGTCAAAGAAACTGCTTCTTTGAATTAGTTACCATTTAAACATACATAACTCCAAAACATATTCTTTAATAACTACTTCAATAGCTAACATTAGCCATATCATTTGGACATGCTCAAAATGATTAAGACTCTATACATGCCATAGTTTAAACATTTTGAAAAGCACATAATACCAAGATGGTTATGATAGTGTGATACGAGCTCCGACGGTCCACTATTCGATCAAGTTCAAATCACTATAAAACAAAGGAAAGAAAGAGATGTGTAAGCTATAAATAGCTTAGTAAGTTACATGTAAACAATAATTACTCAATTAATAATTAACACTTTTAACATATAACTAATCAAAACATTTCTTAGCAATTTCAATCACTTACACATACACAATCTTACCAATTCACTTGCATATACATTTTCACACTTAACATTTCATATTCACTTTAATTCATTATTAATCCCGTTGAACACTTGGAATATACACGGATACGTAGAGATTTAGCACATAAGTGCCACACTGATATGTAGCCGAAGCTACCACTGATATGTAGCCGAAGCTACCACTGGATGTAGCCAAAGCTACCACTGAAATGTAGCCGAAGCTACCACTGATCAATAACACTGGAAATGTCCACGGGTCTGCTCACACAAGCTGTCAGGTGTCTGCAACACATGCTAGATCACCCAGCACCCGGAACTCACTGTAACACTGTAACACTGGCCTCTAGTGACATGTCACTTGTATCCAATTCTATTCCTAAGTTCAACCGGGAATTTACACTTAACACTTTATTTTCAACACTTTATCACTTGAATAATTCATGAACAACTTTCCTTCCACATTCAATATTAATTCACATATCAAATATAATTCACAATTTATACAAATATAACTATTATTTACATATAACTTACCTCGGATGCAAAACGACTATTTTTGTAATTTAGTCGATAACTTTCTCTTTTCCCCGATCACTTGCACTATTTCTTCTTTCTTGATCTATATTAACACAATTTAATACATTTTATCAATATTCCATTCAAATACAATTCATACACAACATTTTGACACATTTACATTTTTCCCCATAACTTTTCAAAAATTCCACTTTTGTCCCTAAGCTCGTAAAAATAAAATTCTCTAAATTCTTAAATTTCAAACTTCACTAAATCATATTTCATGCTCATAACGGGCCTCAATTTCACAAAATCACAACTTTATGCACACTTTACCATCTTTCACAATTTAGCCCTTTTTCAACATTTTTCATTGAAATTCATCTAGTAAAACTTGTAATTAACACTTCAAACATTCATTATCTAACATCACTAATCAATTTACAATTATATCATGAATGGGTCAATTTTTAAACTTTAATTTCATTTAAATTAAATGGTAGAAACATGAAATTCAAGCTTCAATAAGCATAAAAATACGAAAATAATTAAAAACGGGGCAAGAAATCACTTACAATTGAGCTTAGGAAAATCAAAACCCTTAACTATGGTAACCTGAAACTTTCGGCAGCAAGCTTCTAATTTTTTTGAAGAAGATGGACACTTATTTTCTCTTTATTTTGTCTTTTACCCAATTTGGACAAAAATGCCCTTGACCCATTACTTAGATATTTTTCTAGAAATACCCTTTTGTGTCCATAACACTAATTTATGGTCTAATTGCCACATAAACACTTCCAATTTCATGCAATAATTCAATTAAGTCATTTAATCACTAATTAGACACACTTTGCATTTTTCTCAATTTAGTCCTAAAAATTCAATTAAGCACTAAAGCATTAAAATTTCCTATCCATATTTTCACACAATATCTCAATCAATCAGTAACTAATAAAAATTTATAAAATTAAACTATTTCACTTCGGATTTGTGGTTACGAAACCACTATTTCGATTAGGCCCTATTTCGGGCTATCACAATTCTCCCCCCTTAGGGATTTTCGTCCCCGAAAATCTTACCAGTGAATAAGTTGGGATACTGTTTCCTCATAGCCTCCTCGGTTTCCCATGTTGCCTCTTCCACCCCATGTCGTTGCCATAACACTTTCACTAAAGCAATTTCTTTGTTTCTCAACTGTTTCACTTCTTGTGCCAAGATTCGAATCGGTTCTTCTTCGTATGTCATATCCGATCGAATTTCCACTTCAGTCGGTGAAATCACATGTGATGGGTCCGATCGATATCGCCTCAACATAGAAACATGAAACACATTATGAATTCTTTCCAATTCCGGTGGTAAAGACAATCGATAAGCCACTGGACCAATTCTTTCTATCACTTCATACGGACCAATAAATCTTTGACTTAATTTGCCTTTACGGCCAAATCTCAAAATTTTCTTCCATGGAGACACTTTCAAAAATACTTTATCTCCCACTTGAAACTCAATCTCTTTTCTTTTCAAGTCCGCATACGACTTCTGTCGATCCGATGCAGCTTTCAAACAATCACGGATTATCTTCACTTTTTCTTCGGTTTCTTTTACCAAATCGACTCCATGTAACTGATTTTCATTAAGTTCAGTCCAATATAATGGAGTCCGACACTTTCGTCCATACAACGCTTCATAAGGTGCCATTTTTATGCTTGATTGATAACTATTATTATAAGCAAATTCCACCAAAGGTAAATATCTTTCCCAATTACCTTCAAATTCCAATACACAACATCTCAACATGTCTTCGAGTATTTGAATTACTCTTTCAGACTGTCCATCGGTTTGGGGATGGAATGCTGTACTAAAATTCAATTTAGTACCCAATGCCTCTTGTAATTTCTTCCAAAACCTTGAAGTAAATCGTGGATCTCTATCAGATATAATAGACATAGGTACACCATGTAATCGGACTATCTCAGCAATATACAATTCAGCTAACTTGTCAAGTGAAAAACTCATTCGCACAGGAATGAAATGAGCCGACTTAGTCAATCGATCAACTATAACCCAAATTGAGTCTTTCTTTTTCGGTGACAATGGCAATCCAGAAACAAAATCCATAGTAATTCTATCCCATTTCCACTCGGGCACCATAATAGGTTGAAGTAATCCTGAAGGTACTTGGTGTTCAGCTTTTACTTGTTGGCACACTAAACACTTTGTCACATACTCGGAGATATCCCGTTTCATACCCGACCACCAATAAAATTTCTTCAAATCATTGTACATTTTTACACTACCGGGGTGAACTGCCAAATAACTATCATGTGCTTCTTGCAAAATTTTCTGAATTAAATCAACATTTTTCGGAACACATATTCTATCACGAAACATTAAACATCCATCTGAATCAATCTGAAAATCAGAATTATTGTCCACTGCACACTGAGTCTTTCTTCTTTGCAATTCATTATCCACTTTCTGAGCCTCACAAATTTCTTGAAGAAACAATGGTCTAGCTTTTAACTGCAAACAATGATCCATCTTCAGTCAATGTTAATCTCGTATTCAAAGCTCTCAAAGCAAAGAGAGACTTTCTGCTCAAAGCATCAGCAACTATATTAGCTTTTCCCGGATGATAATCTATCACAAGTTCATAATCTTTCAACAATTCCAACCATCTTCTTTGCCGCAAATTCAGATCTTTTTGTGTCATAACATATTTCAAACTTTTATGATCTGTAAAAACACGACATTTCTCACCATATAAATAATGATGCCAAATCTTCAAAGTAAAGACAATAGCAGCCAACTCTAAATCATGGGTAGGATAATTTCGTTCATGCAGTTTCAATTGTCGAGAAGCATACGCTATCACCTTTCCTTCTTGCATCAATACACATCCAAACCCATTTAGTGACGCGTCACTATAAACAACAAATTCCTTTCCTGACTCAGGTTGCACTAACACTGGTGCCTCAGTTAAACACTTCTTTAATTTCTCAAAACTTTGTTGACACTCCTCGGTCCATTCGAACTTAACATCTTTTTGCAACAATTTTGTCATCGGTGAAGCTATCATCGAAAAACCTTCTACAAATCGACGATAATATCCGGCTAAGCCCAGAAAACTCCTAACTTCAGATACATTTCTTGGAGGCTTCCACTCAACTATTGCCGATATCTTATTCGGATCCACTCGAATGCCATCTATTCGGGGTAATGGATACTTATTCTTCACTGTCACTTTGTTAAGTTGACGATAATCAATACACAATCTCAATGTCCCATCCTTTTTCTTCACAAATAGCACGGGAGCACCCCACGGAGAGTAACTTGGTCTAACAAATCCTTTATCTGTCAGCTCTTGTAATTGCACTTTTAATTCTTTTAATTCAGTTGGTGCCATTCTGTAGGGAGCAATCGATATTGGAGCAGTACCTGGCATTACTTCAATACCAAACTCTACTTCTCTAATCGGAGGCAAACCTGGCAACTCTTCTGGGAACACATCTACATATTCACATACCACTGGCACTGATTCGATCTCACATTCTGAAACTTTTCTATCTCTTCTCTTTTCGGACAATCTTTCACAAAATGATCTTGAGATCCACATTTAAAACAAGCTCGGCTGATTAAATAACATTCCCCCAAATGTCGTTTTCCACAATGTTGACATTCCGGTCTAGTAGGTTTAACACTACCTGTACTTGCCATAGAAGTTGCCTGAGCTTTAGAACCTGAATATTGTCTTCCTCGATCTCTTTGAAAGTTCACACTAGAAACATTTGATCGAGTATTCATTTCTTTAAACTTCTTCGCTTGAGATTGAAATGGCTTGCCCATTGATCTTTTTCTTTCATCTCTTGCTTCACTTTCCACCTTTCTTTTCTCTTTGCTCAATTCTTCAGCCTTGATAGCTCTTTCAACTAGTACCACTAACTCTTTAATTTCAAGAATTCCCACTAGCAATCGGATATCCTCGTTTAATCCATCTTCAAACCTTTTACACAATGTAGCTTCATTAGATACACACTCTTGGGCATACTTGCTTAATTTGACAAATTCTCGCTCATATTCGGCTACCGTCATGCGCCCTTGTTTCAATTCAAGAAACTCTTTTCTCTTTTGATCAATGAAACGCTGACTCACATACTTCTTCCGGAATTCTTCTTGAAAGAAGTCCCATGTAACTTTCTCTTTAGGCACCACTGACACTAAAGTTTTCCACCAATTATAAGCCGAATCCCTCAGCAATGAGATAGCACATTTGAGACTTTCTTCTGGAGTACAAGATAATTCATCCAACACTCTGATAGTATTATCAAGCCAGAACTCTGCTCTTTCAGGATCATCATTTACATTAGCTCGGAACTCTTCGGCTCCATACTTTCGAATTTTGTCCACTGGAGGCTTTGACAATTTTAACACTTCAGTTTGTTGAGGAGCTATGGGAACAGCTTGAGGAATAGGAGGGGCGGAGGAGGTTGAGCATTAGGATTAGTTCTAACAAACTCAGTGTACCAATTGTTCATCATTTGGAGAAAAGCTTCTCGAGCCTCATCTCCTTGACCCTGAGTCTCGAATCGACTTTCAACAGGCACATTACTTTGAGCATCATCAGCTGTATCTCGGTTAGAATACATTACTATAAAAAAACATTTTAAGATGTCAGGAGTCGTCACACTATCATTATTCAATTATGGCATGTATAGATAGTCTATTACACTCGCTACGTTAGTCCGAGAATCGACTAAACGTAGCTCTGATACCACTAAATGTAACACCCCTTACCCGAGACCGTCTCCGGAATCGAGTACGAGATGTCATCCAATTTAACTTACCGATTCGGAGCATAAAAATTTGCTTTTAAAATTAAATTCACTGTTCATAACAACACTGTCCACCTGCACAACTGTCACTAATTTAATTATAACTTGATTTAAGAAACTCAAAATTTAAATCCGTAAATTTTTCGTGAAACTAGACTCATATTCCTACTTACCATAAAATTTTCAGAATTTTTGACTTAGCACATTAGTACAGTTTATTCATTAAAGTATCCCCTGTTTCACAGCTCGACAGATCTGACCTCTTGGCGCTAAAAATCAAATATCTAATTGTACAGAATTCATATAAGGTTACCATTAATTTATTTTGAAAATAGACTCACTAAGGAATCTAAACATATAAATTATGACCTATAATTATTTCTGTACAATTTATAATGATTTTCTAAAGTTAGAACAGGGGACTTCAAAAACCATTCTGACCCTGTCTCACTAAAATTTAAATATCTCAAAATATAAAATTCCTTTGCCTACACCTTTTTCTTTCATGTAAAAATAGACTTGATAAGATTTAATTCTATATATCATTCACCCTCTAATTCCATTTCTACTATTTATGGTGATTTTTCACATTCACGTCACTGCTGCTGTCAAAGAAACCGCTTCTTTGAATTAGTTACCATTTAAACATACATAACTCCAAAACATATTCTTTAATAACTACTTCAATAGCTAACATTAGCCATATCATTTGGACATGCTCAAAATGATTAAGACTCTATACATGCCATAGTTTAAACATTTTGAAAAGCACATAATACCAAGATGGTTATGATAGTGTGATACGAGCTCCGACGGTCCACTATTCGATCAAGTTCAAATCACTATAAAACAAAGGAAAGAAAGAGATGTGTAAGCTATAAATAGCTTAGTAAGTTACATGTAAACAATAATTACTCAATTAATAATTAACACTTTTAACATATAACTAATCAAAACATTTCTTAGCAATTTCAATCACTTACACATACACAATCTTACCAATTCACTTGCATATACATTTTCACACTTAACATTTCATATTCACTTTAATTCATTATTAATCCCGTTGAACACTTGGAATATACACGGATACGTAGAGATTTAGCACATAAGTGCCACACTGATATGTAGCCGAAGCTACCACTGATATGTAGCCGAAGCTACCACTGGATGTAGCCAAAGCTACCACTGAAATGTAGCCGAAGCTACCACTGATCAATAACACTGGAAATGTCCACGGGTCTGCTCACACAAGCTGTCAGGTGTCTGCAACACATGCTAGATCACCCAGCACCCGGAACTCACTGTAACACTGTAACACTGGTCTCTAGTGACATGTCACTTGTATCCAATTCTATTCCTAAGTTCAACCGGGAATTTACACTTAACACTTTATTTTCAACACTTTATCACTTGAATAATTCATGAACAACTTTCCTTCCACATTCAATATTAATTCACATATCAAATATAATTCACAATTTATACAAATATAACTATTATTTACATATAACTTACCTCGGATGCAAAACGACTATTTTTGTAATTTAGTCGATAACTTTCTCTTTTCCCCGATCACTTGCACTATTTCTTCTTTCTTGATCTATATTAACACAATTTAATACATTTTATCAATATTCCATTCAAATACAATTCATACACAACATTTTGACACATTTACATTTTTCCCCATAACTTTTCAAAAATTCCACTTTTGTCCCTAAGCTCGTAAAAATAAAATTCTCTAAATTCTTAAATTTCAAACTTCACTAAATCATATTTCATGCTCATAACGGGCCTCAATTTCACAAAATCACAACTTTATGCACACTTTACCATCTTTCACAATTTAGCCCTTTTTCAACATTTTTCATTGAAATTCATCTAGTAAAACTTGTAATTAACACTTCAAACATTCATTATCTAACATCACTAATCAATTTACAATTATATCATGAATGGGTCAATTTTTAAACTTTAATTTCATTTAAATTAAATGGTAGAAACATGAAATTCAAGCTTCAATAAGCATAAAAATACGAAAATAATTAAAAACGGGGCAAGAAATCACTTACAATTGAGCTTAGGAAAATCAAAACCCTTAACTATGGTAACCTGAAACTTTCGGCAGCAAGCTTCTGATTTTTTTGAAGAAGATGGACACTTATTTTCTCTTTATTTTGTCTTTTACCCAATTTGGACAAAAATGCCCTTGACCCATTACTTAGATATTTTTCTAGAAATACCCTTTTGTGTCCATAACACTAATTTATGGTCTAATTGCCACATAAACACTTCCAATTTCATGCAATAATTCAATTAAGTCATTTAATCACTAATTAGACACACTTTGCATTTTTCTCAATTTAGTCCTAAAAATTCAATTAAGCACTAAAGCATTAAAATTTCCTATCCATATTTTCACACAATATTTCAATCAATCAGTAGCTAATAAAAATTTATAAAATTAAACTATTTTACTTCGGATTTGTGGTTACGAAACCACTATTTCGATTAGGCCCTATTTCGGGCTATCACATGTTTATTCCTCTCTAAAGGTTGAATTAGCAAGAGTACTAGGAGGAAACAATACAACAACTTGTTGATCCTCTCTAAAAGCTTCCTATTTAGGACCAACAGGATTGAGTATATCGAAGTTCATTGTAGTATCACACAATTTGCTCAACATAACCTTTGAAACACCGAGTGGGCCATGTGTCACTTGAATGTTGGGTATAGCGTCGTGTTGAGCCCATTTAAATGTACTTGCAACCTCAACTCTCGTAGTATATATATCTTCCTCAATGCCTCTATTTTTCTTTTCCTTAGCCAAAGTGACTTCAATATCTTTTTCCTTTTTGACAGCCTCAATTGCAACTTACAGATATTTGAGTTCAACATCATTTTTCTGCAAGCTCTCTTTCATATCTTCTTTGATGGCATTAACGTCGCCTCATATTGATCCTTTAGTTGAACAAATTTGCCATCGTGGGTTTTGTTTTAAAAAAAAACTATTTCATTTGCATGCTTCGAAATTAACTCTTGCATGCGAGCTTTTAACTCCACTTTCTCCTTCAAATTCTCATTTTATTCTGCTAGCTTCGCAACCTACTTCAATTTTACATTTAACTCCTTAAGAGGATTAACTTTTTCTTTCAAAACAACTTCCTTTAAGGTAGCTTCAATAACCAATTTCTTCAATACCGCATTCTCAACATTTAAGTTTTGTAGTTGAACTTCGTGATACTTTAAGGATCTACCCAGTTGCTGGTGCACAAAATTCTTCTCGTATTCCAGATTGTTAATTGTTTTCCATAAATCCATAGGGCATATTATAGGTGGACCATTGATCTGTTTTAAAGGAAACCATCCAGACATTTTCCCTGTTGCATCGGCAGAATGAAAAAAGATACCTAATCCTTCAAATCCTCGCCAAAGAACATAACGGGAATAAAGGTTTAAGAGACTTTTCATTATTCCACCAGGGTAGATCCCAAAGGAAGTACTACTCATGGAAGAAGAACTTTGAGAAGTTCTGCCAGATGTAGGAAGAACACCAACAGAAGAAGAGTTTATTGAAGTTCTTGAAACACCAGTTGAAGGAGCAGACTCACTGCATAAGCTCGAGGGAAGGAAGGAATAGCAGGATTCGTTTGACTAGAGCTACTTGAAAAGGCATTAGAAGAGACGTGATTCTGTATGGTTGAACTCTTGGAGCCAATTTTCTTCTGAGAAATAGTCTTATGTTTTTTCTTTTGTTATTGTTCTTTAGGAGGAATAAAAGGCCTTTGATTTATTGGTTCACTTCTTAAAGCACTTAGACTTTGATTAACTGATTCTTTAAAGCCCAAGTATTAAGTGGCTAGGGTTGGCGAACTAGAAACAATTGAAGCAGGAGTAATTGAAGTAGAACTCATTGAGACAGGAAGAGAAATAGATGCTTAAGTTGTAGAAGAGGTAGAGACAGGTATAATAGACGCGATGGCAATAGTAGGGACTTAGGGTTAGTGGAAATACCCTCATTATTTATTGTATAAGTCATCTATATGACAAACAAATAGTTAGTAATAAATTCTAGCAAACAAATAAGCAATAAAAGCAACACACACTGGAACTACTACTGAAGGACCAATTAAAACTTTCACGAAGAACTTCATCAAGAATCTCACAACCCAATAAAATATTCAAGGAATGAGTCTTGGCTCCAAATTCCTTATTATGATTATTTATCTCTAATGAGAATGTTTCACTTGGTTATAATATTTCACTTTCCTAGAAAATACAAAAATATGCAAAAATGAATGCAACGAATTAGAAAGTTCAAAGTAATACCTCCAATACTAGATTGTGTATCAGAGCTTACGCGAGACTTAGTATCCATCACATCCCCACTTAAGGGACCTTCACCAATAGAAGGAAAAGAATATGAATACAAATCTTTTCTTCTCTTCGTGTGAACCACCAAATTAGGTCCTTTACTCTCTTTAAATGGTTCTTGAGTAACATCAACAATTTTAACTCTTTGAATGGTTTGAATAGATCACAAAGTTTCAGTCACTTTGCAATTTTCTTTCCTTTTGTAGCTCTTGGAGCCCTCGCAATAGCACCATTATTTTCTCTTTTCTGGCTTCAATATTCCCATCTACATTTGGGACAAAAGGCATGCTCAGTTAACCATTTTTTGGGTCTTCACATGATTCAAAAAGAATCTCTGTTGTTACACTGTTATCCCCATATGGCCAAGCTTCATTACATGGCTTTATCGCATCAAGTTGATCCTTACTAAGGGTATTGAAGTCCGCATCATCCCAACCGTTAAGACTCTTTTCCATTAAACATAATCACCATATGTTTCTCAAGCTGTGAACTTGCTCATATCTAATTTGCAGACTTGTCTGCAGCTTTTTCAATTGAGCCTTTTCTACTGCATTTAACGAGCGAGGATCCTATGTGCTTCTTTTAGTGGAAGGTTTAACCTACGCCAAAGGAAAAGAGAATTCCACATAAGTTTGCTTAATTTTAATATATTTATCCCTCGCCAAATGCAAGTTGTTGATGGTGTTATCTACAACAGCTTTTCCTCCCTTTCAAGTGGCAAACATTACAAACCCTTTTTGCTTATTCTCACTATTAGAGGTTACAATGTATATTCTTCTAAACACGTTTACAGAAGCTTCTTCTCCATGTAGCTGACAATCAAATAAATACATCATTAAAGTCCACCATGAGGAACCCATTAATTGCAAAAAGCCACTCCAAATGTATTTAAAAATTCTATAAAAAAAATGCAAAGGTAGATGAAACCCTGCTTAAAAAACATATAAGGGAAAAAGAAACCAATGATTTTCTCTCTTACAACTGTTCATATCACTCAATTGATGCTTTTCCTTCAAAATATTGAATCTGTATCTAAAATTATTAAAACACGCAATTCATCTATATTCCAACAATTTCCACATCTCCTCTACATACGTCGAACACTCAAATTCCTCACTTCCAGTAGGAACACTTAGCAATCTGGGGGCAATGTTTTGCTAATAATAAAAAGGAAAATTAAAGAATAATATAAGGAAATTAAAGTAATTGAAACCTACCAAACTGAACTGCACCCTAAACACAAACAAGAAAAGAATTGTAGAAATCCAAACACTTAGAAAACAAATGGTAATAAGACTAAAAAGCTTACCCCTATTTATAAATAGGATAAAACCCTTTGACTACTACGAAACTTCCTAGGTAAGTTATCACGCACACACGTGCGCACCATTACCCATACGCAAAAATTCCTCCAATCAATACACAACACGTGTATCTAAATATTAAAGATTACGGTGGTTTCATTGGGAATGCAACCAACACATCGTAAGACATCATACGTTTCACAAACTTCATCATTAAACTCAAATGAACATACATATAAAAAATTATTTCTCCATCCATATATTTAATAAATTTAAAAATTTCAATTATTCAGAATTCAAATTACAAATTAAATATATATTCAGGCTTAAAATCAGAACACCTATACAATCTATAACACTTCATCATAAACTTCAAGACTCTTACATCATAGATACCTATACTGAGAATTCTTCACTAGGCTCACAAAGGTCACTTTATAACCTTCAATCGCTAGGAAGGGCAATTTTTATACCCCGTATTGCAGACCTTATAGTTTACCAATGGTTCATTCACAAACCTCAACTTGGAAAACTATGCCTAGCTGCGAACCTCAACTTGGCAAACTATGCATATCTGCTAATGCTAAGACTATATGAGGTCCACATAGGAACCCAAAGTAATTAATTGTTAGTCCCTCTAACATGTCTCATTCTAAGACATCACATAACCATCACTGTCAATGGTATCAAATTAGACTTCCATGTCAATAATCTTAGAACAAGTAGCCAAATTTTTCCTCCACTATGAAAGATTCATGCAAATAACTCACAAAAACACGTACAAAACCCACATAATTTCCCATCTCTTCCAAGAGAATTGAGACTTCCTCCCAATATGCATTTATTCCTTCTTCATCGAACCATTATCTTCTTCTCTTTCTTCACTTCACTGTTTAACAACTAGGGATGTAAATGAGATATTGATGCTTGCAAACTACTCAAATTCGATTAGAAAAAAACTCAAACGTGATTCAATAATTATTGAACTGAATTTGAGCATAGTAATACTCGACATGGATAGCTCACAAACTTTTTATTTTTAATATATATTTTTAATATTTTATCTTATTAAATTGTGTTATTGCTTATACTATATTATTAACCTTAAGCTTAATTATCAAATCGAGCTTAATTGAGCTTGAGCTCAAACTTAAAAATAGATATTCAATCAAGTTCGAATCAAATATTGAATTCTAAATTTTGAGTTTAGCTCAAGCTCAAACTTTTCAACATTATAAATCGGCTTAGCTCAATTACAAAAGTGATTAGACAATTGTAGTATAATAAAGGTAAGTTGTATACTATCCGATCTTTTCTTTTTGGTTAATATATACCATAAGTCTTTGTACTTTTAATAAATTTAAAATTTCATTCTTGTATATTTATTTTTAGGAATTTAGTCTCTCTATTTTTCAGATTACAAAATTTAGGTTTAACTATTAACACTGTTGAAATTATTTTATTAAATTCAAGTTCATTATAATGTCAATTTTTCTTTAATTATATAGCTAATAAGTGAGTACATTTTTTTAACTTTAAAATGTCATATTAACAAATTTAACAAAAAATTAACACCGTTATTAATTGGGCCTAAATTTTAAAATAAAAAAATGAATAAACTAAATTCTTAAAAGTAAAACTAAAATCTGAATTTGTGAAGATTACAGTACATAATGGAATATTTTAAATTTTTCTTTTTCGTTCATATTTTAGCTAGGCGTATAATTTATACTTAATTTATGACAAATACAAATTAAGTATAATAGTAATTATACTTGAAATAGAATGCTTGTTCTTTTCAAAGCACCATTATTTTACAAATTTCACTAATCACGAATTCTAAAAATAACCAACGTACTGTGTTTTTTTCTAATTGAAGGTAATCGAATTAGTTCAGGTTTAATCCATATAATATAGAATTAATATTTAATTATGAAAAAGGATAATTATGAAAATAGGCATTTGCTACAATATTCCGACGGTGCCGCTTGACATATTGGCGGTATTAAATTAAAATGTGATGATCTAAAAACTCCAGGGACCTTATATGTAAATTTTCTTTTTTAATTGGCAGTGAAAGAACGCTTTAACGGTGCCGCCAGCCCGCCACCAAATTTTAAAAGGGTAAATTGCACCCTAAACCCCTTATTTATTATTAATTTTTATTCTCCTTTAGCACAAAAAATAGATTGACCTTTTATCAATTAGTTTAAAATGTTTTTCTACCAAAAAGTATATTTCTAAGTAAACCAATTTCAAATCGAAATAAATTTTATTTATTTTTCTAAAAATATTTTTATTGTTCAAATTATATTTAACGTAACCGTTAACAATATTTATAGTAGTTTTCTTTTGCTCTCATTATATTTGGAAACTATAAATTTAACTAATAATTATAATTTATACATAATAAGATGTTTCTAAAGCTTTTATAATTATAATTTTATACCGTGTCTGTAAATCAAATTGATTATAAAATTATAAATATTTTTTAAAAAATTGATTTCCAGTTGGAATCAGCTTACTTACAAAAATTCTTTTTGGTAGAAATTTTTTTTTAGGCTAATTGATAAGAGGCCAATCTATTTTTGGTGTTAAAAGAGGATAAAAAATAATAACAAATAAAGGGATTTAGGGTGCAATTTATCCTTTTAAACTTTGGTGCCGCCATAGGCACAGTTTGAAGTGTTCCTTCAGCACCTAATTAAAGCGGGAAATTTTCATATAAGGTCCTTGGAGTTTTTAGATCATTACATTTTAGTCTGGCACTGCCAATATGTCAGACGGCATCGTAGAACACTGTAGCAAATGCCTATTTCGTAATTATTCTGTTTTCTATATTTTTTTCGTAATTAATTATTATTTTTATATTATTTGGGTAAAACACCCGATTAGTTCATTTAAAATTAGGAATTAAAGTCCCTAAGGTACTTCGACTCTGACACAAATCTGTTTATCTATATGTATGAAGCAAGTCTGTCATTATATATAACATGCACCTTGTGTTTCATCAATTGCGTTTTCTTTTTCGTACTGAAAGTGCTTAATCGACCTTCGACATATAACACGATGAGGGATGATTAAATATATGTTTCATGCATATAAAACTGTGTGGTTTAATCTATTGAGAGGTTGCGCTTCGTTCTTCACAAGCAAGATGATGACGGCTCATGCACCTTGGAACCAACTTCCTATTGACATATTGAGTTCAATCTTTGAGCGTTTGGATTAGAGGATCGTATCCGGTTTGACCTTGTCTGCAAGCAATGGAGAACAAATTTAAAGCGAACTCCACAACTACTATGGTTGATGCTCCCTTACGACCCAAGTTCCCAATATTTGAGTTTCTTTGATATGTATGAGGGAAAGTTCGTAAGTTGGATCTCCCTAGATCCGCCCAAGGAGGTTGGTTTTTTGGGTGTTCTAAAGGTTGGTTTTTCCTCGCCACTGGCACGAATGTTGATAATCTGCGAATATTTTTGTTTGATTCCATCTCAAGGGCTCAAATTCCGCTTCCATCATTGTCGACAATATCAACTTTTGAAGAAAATTTCACTCCCAGACGCTCTGGATGGAACCCTGCCGCTTGCATAATAAGTGGAGTTGAAGTATCTTCCTTTGATGCATCGCAATGCATAGTAGCGACAACATTCTATGACAATAATAAAATTTTGGCACTATGTAAACCACAGGATGACAGATGGATCATTGTTGAAGGGCTATTACCTGATGGATATTTTTATGGAAATTTATCCTTCTTTGATGGAGAATTATATGCCTGCATTTTATGTGAAGATCGTGAAATAAATAATAATCAAGCTCCTAACATTCAAACTCATTTCATAACTTCAGAAAACCATCGTGTGAATCTGAAGCTGATCAGTTCAACACCTCCACCCACTTATTTATTTTTTGCTGCAGTGGACGATAAGAGAATTTTGTATCATAAGGACTGCTCGCGATGGCCATATTTGGTGGAAGCAAATGGTCAACTATTGGTGGTTACAAAAATATGTGATACAATAAGCACTTGGGACTACCACGATGACAACAATGACGATGACGATAGTGACGACGATAATGATGAGGCTGGCGGTAACGACGACAATGATTATGATGGCGGCAGTGACAATGACGATGATGGTGGTAGTGACCATAGCGCCGACAACAATGATGATGGCAGAGACAACGGCAACGATGACGATGGTGGCAATAACGACGACGATGACAACAATGACGATAACAACTATGTTACAAGTCTATTAATGTATTTTCAAGTAGCTACGTTCCAAATAACGAAACTTCAAACAACAGCTGATGATACATTGCATATGACAGGATTAACTGATCTGGGTAATCAATCATTATTTTTGGGAGCCGGAGATTGCTTAGCAGTAGAAAATTGTGATAAGAATTGTATTTACTCCTTACATGACATGGATTATAGCAGTGGGAAAGAATAACCATTAGTTTCTCGTGAAGCTGGTGTTTATAATGTTAAGGATGGAAGAATTAAACATTGTTTCCCAAGCATTAAAATTCAAAACCATGGTTCATTCATGTATTGGTTTTCACCAAATATTGAATCTAGAATCTTTGATTAGGAATAGGAAGCAAGCAATGCTGAGTTAACACCCTTTGGTTATACTTACAACGATTTTCTTTGTTCTGATGAAAGAAGTTACTAAGCATTAAGTTCTAATTTTGGGTTCCTATTGATAAAGTCAATTTTCAATTCAATAAACTTTACTTTGTTTTAATGGATTTATAGGTTTTTAAAATTTTAATTATTAATAGTAGATATTAAACTTTGTTCCAATCTATTAATTATTGAGTTCAATTTTTTAAATGATACGAAACTTTTAAATTATAAATTAATGCTGATTTGAATTTGATAATTTGAAGTCTTTTGACCATTTTTTTTAACTCCACAGGATTAATACAAAAAAATCATTAACCTTATTTTAAATGCTTAATATATTATTTGGTATTTAAGTTTGACATTTTTCCAAATGCGATGCTTGTATTTGATAAAAATCATATATTTTGGTATCCAAAAATAACTATGTTGACTTTTTAGTGATTAATTCAAGTTTGAGGATTTATTGATGAATGTTAATTGTTAATATTATTATATTTAAAGTTTTCATGATTTTGTCGATAGAAAAAATTTAGTGTCAATTGTGGATTTGATGGACCTAATTTAATTCTAATTTTGGGATCGATTTGAAGAAAGTTAATTGTTAATATTATTAGCTAGTTATGAATTTTCATCAAATCAACTTTAAAACTTGAATTAAACATTCGTATGACCTAACAGTGAAAAGGTGCATCATGGCGAAGAGAGATTGAACTTCAACGATGATCGAATGACGCATTGTAGAGATCTTGCCAAAGTAGAGTTCGAACAAGGGTTCAATTTTTGGGGGAATTTAGGCCATTTATTGACCAATCCAAACCGGTAACCAAAGAGAGGGGAAGGAGAGGAGTTTGGTGGTGACAGTTGGTTAGAGTAGATCACTTATGGTGACGAAAGGAGTTGGGCGGTGTCTAGGGTAAGAGAAGAAAAAGAGAGGAAATAGAGAATAAAAGAAGATAAAAAGAAAAAATGAAAGGAAAGAAAGAAAAAGAAGAAAAGAGAGAGAGAGAGAGAGAGAGAGAGAGAGAGAGAGAGAGAGAGAGAGAGAGAGAGAGATGAAATAAAAAGGGGGGAAAAGGGAGAAAATAGACAAAAGAAGGCCTTAGTTTCACTTGAAAAAAAAAGGAAGGAAAGAGGAAATTTTCCCTTCAGTCCTTGGAATTGGGGTAAGTTGTTTCATAAACCTTGATTTATGTCATGAGGTTAGAATTTTAGTTAGGCAAACCACATAGCCTTAAGTGATTCTTTTGTTTTAAATTCACCCAAGTCAACCTTACTCTCGAAAGTGAGATTTCACAATGAAATTCTGTAAGGAACCGAAATAAAGCAGAAGCAAACACAAAAGGAAACGAAGCACGAATCAAACAGAAAAGCCATAAGAAAACTAAACATACCAAGTATTTGAGTAAATGCCCCCAAAATATATTTAATAACTTTGAATGGAATAATTACAAATGAGGGAGAATACCTCTATTTATAGTTGAGTTCCCCCAAATCTAACGGTACATTTCAAATTTGAATCATTACAAATTCTTGTTATTTTAGCTTTAAAACATTTCTGGTCCATTTTAAGCAAACTTGGACTATTAACCTTTTTGTGATCAAATTCAGTTGGGTCGAATTCAAGTTCATTTTATCATGATTTTGGAAAACTTTTTTTTTGTTGCTATTTCAACTTGATGTAATACATTTGGCTGGAAGGTAATATTTTAGTGTTTCGTTAATGGAATGTAAGATTATTTACAAGCACATTTTACTAAATTGTCCTTGTTATTTAATTTATTTTTACGAAGTTTAGCACGGTTAATATTTTTTATATAACACCCCTCGTCCGACCCAATCGTCGGGTCCGAGTTACAAGATGTCACAATCGTTGCCAGAGCAACACCAACTAGATCTACAATAAAATAGCCATTTTCACATGCATTCAAACATCAATCATGATTAAATTACAATAATACATTATTTTAGGGCCTTAATCAAGCTTACGAAATTTCTTTTGTCAACCCAAGCACGAAATAGGGACCAAATTGCAAAGCTCTAAAACTTCAAGGCCAACGTCATGACGCCATCTCTTCCACGTCGTGATGTTGCTAAATAGTTTGTCACTTCACAACGTCAAGCCACTTGATGTCGTGACGTCACATACTATCGTCCGTGTAACACCCCTAACCCATATCCGTCACCGGAACAAGGTTACGGAGCATTACCAGAGTTTATAAATTTAAAAATAGTTTACACATATCATTTACTATTCATAACCGAAATCAAACATATTCAATCACAAATTCCTTCAGACACATTTTTCGGTGGTTTCTAGTTAACTATTGCTAAAATTTTATTCGGGTCCACTCTAATGCCTTCAGTAGATACTATATGTCCAAAAAAAAACCAACTTCCCGAAGCCAAAATTCACATTTACTGAATTAGGCATAGAACTGTTTTTGATGCAGAGTTTGCAGCACAATTCTCAAATGGTCAGCATGTTCATTTTCATCTCAAGAATATACCAGGATATCATCAATAAATACCACTACAAATCTATCTAAATACGGTCTAAAAATTCTGTTCATCAGATCCATAAATACCGCAGGTGCATTTGTCAAGCCAAAAGGCATCACAAGAAACTCATAGTGCTCATACCTGGTTTTGAAGGCTGTCTTTGGTATATCTGAGTCTTTTACTCATAATTGATAGTAGCCAGAACAAAGATTAGTCTTTGAAAATACAATGGCACCTTTCAACTGATCAAACAGGTCATCAATACGAGGCAAAGGATACTTGTTCTTTATTGTGACTTTGTTGAGCTACCGATAATCAATACATAATCTCAACGATCCATCTTTCTTTCTAACAAATAAAACTAGTGCACCCTACAGTGAAGAACTAGGTTGAGCTAAACCTCTATCATTCAATTCTTGCAACTGTGCTTTCAACTCTTTTAACTCTGTGGGGGCCATTCTGTAAGGTGCTATAGATATAAGAGTTGTCCCTGGAACAAGATCTATAGAAAATTCTACCTCTCTAACTGGCGGTAATCCAAGTAATTCCTCTGGAAATACATCAGAGTACTCACATACTACTGGCACTAACTTAATCTTTGACTCAGATACTTTAGTGTCCAACACATAGGCAAGGTAAGCATCATACCCTTTTCTGATATATTTCTGTGCTGTCACGGTTGATATTACATTAGACAACCCTATCCAGTTTATCAAATTCAATACGGAACAACACACAATTCTGACATTTTAACACGATATATTTCTGTTACAATTTACTACACCAAATTCATCAAATGACATCAAATTCATACCTAAAATTACATCAAATTCATCAAATGACAACAACATCAAATTAGTCGAGAAGCAATAACCCCGTACCATCAACGGTCAATTTTTACAAACTTTATCCACCATCACATACTGGCCCAGAGGGTTTGAAACTTTTACCATGAATTCAGTGAATTCAATAGATAGATTTTTAATAAATGCTAAATTCGTGCAAATGTATGAATGTGTTGAACCAGGGTCAATCAAAGTAGTGATATCAATATCAAAAAGAGAAAAAGTACTAGTAATGACGTTTGGTATAGAGGCATCCTCTTTTGCACGAATAGCATATGTTCTTGCTAGTGCTTGTGCTTCAGATTTGGCAGTTGAATCTTTTCTTGTACATCGGTTATCACTCATATTATCGGGATTATAGGGTGGTCTACCTCTCGAGGTAAGGATACTCGGCATTGAAGCCTAAACAATAAATTTTTCAAGTCTTTCCGGGCAGTCTTTGAGATAGTGATCAAGAGAACCGCATCTAAAACGCGTTCCACTTCTCATGCGGCATTCACCAATTCAATCCAATTTACATCTTAGGCAAAATTATCATTTTTTCCCTATACTTTTGATTAATTCCAATTTCATTCCTACGCTTGGAAAATGAAATCCATGCAATTTAATCTTTATTCCAAGCCTAACCAAATTTTTCATATAACATTTACAACCCAAGTATTTTACAAAATTTAGAAATTTTCCATAAATTTTACATCTTTTCAATTTAGTCCCAGAATCACAATTTCATGAAAATTTCCTTTACAAAATTTACTTATCTATCAATAACCTTTCATTTTCTACCATGAATTTCAAAATTTCAGCATACTCATCCATGAAAAAAAAATTATACTTTGATAACTTTGCAAATTGATCCCTAAAATAGATAGATTATGTTATTACAATCTCGAGAATATAAAAATTACTAAAAACATGACAAGAATTCATACCTAATTGAGCCAAAACAACTTGCTTGAACTCACTTTCTCTTAGCTAGGGTTTCCATGTATTTTAATTTGGGGAAGATGATGAAATAAGATGATATTAGCTTATTTCCGTCTTTAATTAATTTAATTTCCAATTTAGTCCTTATCTTTTTCTAATTTTCTGATACGAGTCACAAAAGCCCAAATTCTTGAAGGCGAGGCCCAATAAGCAAATTCCCAGCCCAATCAAGAAATCCATCCATACTTAGTTGAAAATCAGGCCAAATTGTCAAAGTGGCCCAAGTTGTAAAGTTTTATTTTTATTTTTATTTATTTATTTATTTATTTACTTAGTTTAAATTTTTATGTCAATATTCAGTCCAAGAGTCCCAGATAAAATGACCTTTGACCGAATTTCCATATTAAAATAATTAGGAGTTTTTTTTATTTTAGTTTTCTAATTAGATTAGGACTAGTTATAAGGCCTATTTAAAGGCATGGCTATCCACCTTGTTAAACACTTATCATTATTATTAAAATTTCAGATTTGTTGAGAGCAGAATTTTCTTTGAGTTCTTCAAGGATTTTCTCTTGAGTTTTCTTTAGAAGTTGTTTTAACAATCTTTTTGATTGTGGGAGCCATCTTCAACCTTCTTCTTGCCATTGATATTCTTTGGAGGGGAGATTAAAGCCGTTTGAAGGGAGTTGTGAGATCTTTCGAGATTTCAAGGCTTCTTAGGACTTATCTTTCAATTTCTTACTGTCAATTCTTTCTTTATTTCTACTTGTGCTGAATCATTATCTAATCTATTTTCTGTTCTTATTGTGTTTTCAGCCTTTTTCTATCTTAAGGAATCAGCCCAAAAATCCCCAATTTCTAGGGTTTTTCCATACTCTTTTTGGGTGAAATTAGATTGTCGAAATTTGGGAAAAACTATCTTGGTGTTCAATTGGGCAGAATCACAATCTCCTTGAGGGTTTCATGAACCCTAACACTTATTTCTATTCTCAATTTGATTCTTTGCTGATTTGGGGATTTTATTTCAGATCTAGAAATTCAAAGTTCTAATCTTTTAATTTTTTTGTTTCGTTTCAGATCTAATTGTTTAGGGTTTTCGTAGGAGTTTCTCGTGACTTGGCAACTCGATCTTGGTCCGCGCGCAACCCCGTATCATTTGGTATCAGATTTTGGGCGTTTTGGGTGTTCTTGGTTGATTTCTAAACTGATCTCTATTTTTTAAAGCATAAACAGCAGTTTTACCCAGAAAAATTGTTCAAAAAAAATTCATTTGAGTGGGTAAACGTTGTCCTATTGATCTGAAATTTTACATACATGTTTTTGGCACTGTGCTTGAATATAAAAAAATTATTCCCGCAAAAAAATCAGTCAAAAAAATCAAAAAATACGAAATTCAATAAAAATTTAAAAACAGATTCAGCGGGTTGAATTTGGTGCCCAAAATTTCCAGATCGAAAATTCAATATATAAGGACACTCCAGATTTAATTTCGTGATTTTTGGAGATCGGGAACACCTCAAACGAAGTTGTCAAGTTACTCCGCAGTTTTTCGGGTTTTCTGTTTTCAGCAATTTTTATTGATTCTTAGCTGTAGGTTTTCATTTGTTTGCTTTTTATTCTCCTTTTACAATATCTAACACCTTCTTGTTTCTTGTGTTAGTAGGATTTAAACGTGTGCACAATCCTTCCTCGGTGCAACACGAATCACTTGGTGTCTCGTCAGTTTTTGGCATCCTAGTGCAAATTAGGATTCTTTGGTAGTTTGGTTCACACTCTCTAATTGGTTGATATAAACTCTGATAAAGAACTCACAAGATTGAATTCGACCTCATTGAGAATTTGATTTTTCTTTTTGAGTGATTAATGGTGAGGTTTGCTAACTTTTATTTTTGAGTGTTGAGTGTTTATTTTTTACAGTTTTGAAGATGTCTAAAGGTGATAATAATGATGCACTTATGAAAGTCCAACAACAGTTAGACGGACATACTGCTGCAATCACACAAATAAATGCTACACTTCAAGCATTGAATACTACTTTGAATGAGGTACGAGTGAATCAAAAACATCAATATCGAGATCCAATTAAGGAAGATAGGGATAACCAGCCCCATAGGTGCAGCCCTCAACGTGTCCCTAGAATGGATGATGATTTTCATGATCGTGGACAATCATCTTTGGCAAAACCAAAGAGCGAGCAGCAACGAGAACATCTCTTTCATACTCGCTGCCATGTACAAGGTAAGCTTTGTAGAGTTATTATTGATGGTGAAAGTTGCTCAAACATAGCCAGCACGACGATGGTGGAAAAGCTTTGCTTAACCACTACCAAGCATCCACAACCTTATCAACTACAAGGGCTTAGCAACGAAGGCCAATTTAGGGTCACTCAACAAGTGCGCATCGCCTTTTCTATCGGTAAGTATCAAGACGAAGTTGTGTGCGACGTAATGCCTATTCAAGCCTGCCATTTGTTGCTAGGAGAACCATGGCAACTGGATCGAAAAGTCACTCACGATGGTCGTACCAATAGGTATTCTTTCAAGCATCAAGGAAAGAAACTCACCTTAGTGCCGCTCACTCCGGAAAAAGTCCATGAGGACCAAATCAAACTGAAAAATTCTGTTAAAACAAGTGAGGAAAAAGAAAAAGAGAATGAAAAAGAGCAAAAAGAGATTGAGAGTGAAAAAGAAATTGAAGAAAGAAGAGAAAATGAATTAGAAAAAGAAACAAAAGAAAAAGACGTGGAAAGGGTAGTGAGGAATGTTTCCACTAACCAAGATATGAATTTTTCTTGTGTTGCTACTTTTCAGGTTCCCGAAAGATCGAAAGATAACTTTCAACTTCAATACCTCTCAAATGAAAGACGCTTTCATACGATCAACTTAGGCAAAGATGAAATCACACTACATGATCCCGAAGGTAAGCGAGGTAAGGAAATTTTAGAAACCGAGTCCAGTGCAGATTTGAAAATTATTGATAAAACTTTTGGTGACTTAGTTCTTAAAAGATCCCCTCATTTTGATCCGATTAATTGTTACTCTTCGATTGTGGTTGATAAAGTCATTACGAAAAGAAGCGTGATTTGTTATTCTCTTGATTTACCTTGTGTAAAATCCTTGAATTTGTCCAAATCTGTTTGGGAGAATAAAGTAACGAAATTTTCCAAATTTGTTTTCAATTTATATTCGTGCCTTAAACAGTTTATGTGGTTGTACATGAAGTTTGAGTTCCATTTGACAAAGGTTAACTCAACAACGGAGATTCGACTACACTATGCCCCCGATGAGCGAAGGTTTGTTTTAAATGAAAAAGGTAAAATCGACCCTTATTCTTCTGCTTATCGAGGTAAGATGCTTGAAACCTTTGAAACACTTTTGTACTCCTCAGATAGTGATAAAGATCGTGTTGATGAACACTTAGATCGAAACGTGCTTGACTGTCCTATTTTATTTATTGATGATCTATCTGTTTTGATGGTTGATAAAAAGATTCTTGTTTTTGATAATGCATGTGTGAGTGAATCTATAGACCGTCGATTAATGCATGGTATGATTATGCAACTCTGTGAACCATGTGAATCTTTTCAAATACCTACTTGTGACGATTATGTTTACCATTTGATTTATTACTCGCAATTTATTCATGGTTTGTGGGAACAATGTGAGACGACTGAATGCCTTAAAACATGTCATCTTTGTTTCAAATATTTGACGAGGCAGTGGTGAGTAAATTAGATTGTTTGCATGGTAATCTGAATCTGTCCATTCACATGCGTTATACCTGTTCTATTATGCTTATGATTGGACTACAAGCTTATTTCCGTTACTATTTACTATCTCATGGCTATTCTTCTCAGTGGACTCAATTGCCATTAGTCCCGTTCGATAGAGGAAAGTCAAGTTCATTTGATTTTTCAGATTCGAGGACGAATCTTTTTGAGGAAGGGGGGAATGATACGAGTCACAAAAGACCAAATTCTTGAAGGCGAGGCCCAATAAGCAAATTCCCAGCCCAATCAAGAAATCCATCCATACTTAGTTGAAAATCAGGCCAAATTGTCAAAGTGGCCCAAGTTGTAAAGTTTTATTTTTATTTTTATTTATTTATTTATTTATTTACTTAGTTTAAATTTTTATGTCAATATTCAGTCCAAGAGTCCCAGATAAAATGACCTTTGACCGAATTTCCATATTAAAATAATTAGGAGTTTTTTTTATTTTAGTTTTCTAATTAGATTAGGACTAGTTATAAGGCCTATTTAAAGGCATGGCTATCCACCTTGTTAAACACTTATCATTATTATTAAAATTTCAGATTTGTTGAGAGCAGAATTTTCTTTGAGTTCTTCAAGGATTTTCTCTTGAGTTTTCTTTAGAAGTTGTTTTAACAATCTTTTTGATTGTGGGAGCCATCTTCAACCTTCTTCTTGCCATTGATATTCTTTGGAGGGGAGATTAAAGCCGTTTGAAGGGAGTTGTGAGATCTTTCGAGATTTCAAGGCTTCTTAGGACTTATCTTTCAATTTCTTACTGTCAATTCTTTCTTTATTTCTACTTGTGCTGAATCATTATCTAATCTATTTTCTGTTCTTATTGTGTTTTCAGCCTTTTTCTATCTTAAGGAATCAGCCCAAAAATCCCCAATTTCTAGGGTTTTTCCATACTCTTTTTGGGTGAAATTAGATTGTCGAAATTTGGGAAAAACTATCTTGGTGTTCAATTGGGCAGAATCACAATCTCCTTGAGGGTTTCAAGAACCCTAACACTTATTTCTATTCTCAATTTGATTCTTTGCTGATTTGGGGATTTTATTTCAGATCTAGAAATTCAAAGTTCTAATCTTTTAATTTTTTTGTTTCGTTTCAGATCTAATTGTTTAGGGTTTTCGTAGGAGTTTCTCGTGACTTGGCAACTCGATCTTGGTCCGCGCGCAACCCCGTATCATTTTCCATAGATGAATCATCATAAATATCTACTAACTCCATTTAATGGTCTAATTGCCATATAAGGACCTCAAATTTTGAATTCTATAACTATTTAATCTTTTTAGATACTAGAACTCAACTTTTGCATTTTATACAATTTGGTCCTTGTATAATTAAACAAGTCGGGACTAAACCAGGTACTTAGAGAATTTTTTGCAAAATGTCAAAATTTTTCCAAGGTGCAGGGGACACACGCCCGTGTGGCCAAGCGGTGTGGCTCACACGGTCAAGAGACATGCCCGTGTCTCAGGCCATATGGGCATTTGAAATAGGGACACACGGTCGTGTCCTAGGCCATGTCTAAATTAGGGTGCTTACTAACTTGGGTCACACGGCCAACCCACACGCCCGTGTGCTAGGCCGTGTGAACATATTGACTTGCATTAAATAGGTGCAGGGGTTACACGGCCAAGTCACACGCCCGTGCGCTAGGCTGTGTGAAAATACCTGAGCATTCTGTTTTAAAATTTTGAAGATACAGGGGACACGCGGCCAAACCACACGCCCATGTGCTAGGCCGTGTGTCACACAAGGCCGAGACACACGCCCGTGTCTCTTCCCGTGTGAACGAAAATAGGCTATTTCCAAGGCCACATTTCTCACCCAATTAGTCTTCCACCTACATTAACACTTTAACATATTCGCAAGCCAATACAAAACATTCAAATCAAACCAAAACTAAGTCTTAAACATGTCCTATTATCACATTACCTTAACATTTTAATTTACCATATTGATCAAAACTCATATTTGCTTACTTATACCAATTATATCATTTCAACTCATTCATCAATATGCCTATAAATTATTCATTTCTCAACCATATCAAACACCACTAAACATGATAAAGCCACACATAGATACATATCAAAATATGTCTAACTCAATCCATTCCAATGGCTATTTACAACAAAATACTTATAAGCCAACATTGGTCAATTTAAACTATACATGCCATTATAACCAAAATTAGTTTTCTATATGTACCAAAATAGGCCGATGGATAGTGTGATGATATCCCCGCCATGCTTCCAACCCAACGAGCTTCCGAATTACTATAGAACAAAGGAAAATAATACAGAGTAAGCTTTAAGGCCTAGTAAGTTCCTATAACGGGAATTTAACTTACCATTCATTTATATTTAAGTTAAGCATACAAAATACATCCAAAGCAATTTGGCCAATAGCCTATACACATATCTTCATCAAACATGTTAGTCATGTATTTCACATGAATTTCAAGAAACATGTATGAGCTCATCAAATATCAAATTTCCATATTTATAAACTTTCCACATCATGTGTTCAAACATCAATTCCATATATTTTGGGTATATACTGATATAATTCATTTCAATTTCATGTTATCTCATGTCAGAACTTTTCCCGTTGAATCATTTAAAATATCGATGGATACACAGATAGTACGGAAGTGTACAAATCTGAAATCCATCAATTCATATTCGGGAGTGTTCATATGAGCATATAAACAGGAAACTCTCTTTCGAGCCATGTAATAAGAAGCTCATGTGAGCCATGTAACGGGAAGCTCATACGAGCCAATATCGAGAAGTTCAAGCGAACCAATATCAGGAAGCTCCGGAGAGCCATTAATCAGGAAGCTCATAAGAGCCAGTTATCGGGAAGCTCATAAGAGCCATAATGGGAAGCTCGTGAGAACCATATAACGGGAAGCTCCAGAGAGCCATATATCGGGATGCTCATAAGAGTTGTGGTGTGTCCGCAATACATGCAGGATCACAACCAATCGGGATGCTCCGAAGAGCTATTAACGGGAAGCTCGTGAGAGCCAAATATCAAGATGCTCGTAAGAGCTATAGTGTGTGCACAACACATGCAAGATCATAGCCAATCGGGAACCCTGTATCCATCGAATTTCATTTATTCAAACGAGACTTAATACTTGTCGGTCATTGTTGGTTATGCAATGAATAAATACACATAGCAATTTATACAAATTTCATACATGAAAATTACACCACCCAAATACACAACATTCAATTCAAACATATACATATACAATTTAGTTACACGAACTTACCTCGACAAGTGTTCGTGCACGTAAAATCTACTAATCTAACACTTTTTCTTTTCCACGATCTAACTCCGTATTTGGTCTATTCGGATCTATATGAATGAATTTAACATCAATTTAATACAATTTACATTCAATTTAATCCAATTCGCATCTTAGGAAAAATTATCATTTTGCCCATATACTTTTAATTAATTTCGATTTCGTCCCTAGGCTCAGAAAATGAAATTCATGCAATTTAATCCTCTTATTCCAAGCCTAACCAATTTTTACATGTAACATTAGCAGCCCATGTGTTTCACAAAATTTAGAATTTTTCCATGAATTTTACATCTTTTCAATTTAATCCCTAAATCATAATTTCATCAAAATTCACTTTACAAAAGTTGTTTATCTATTAACAACCTTTTATTTTCTATCATAAAAATTCATAATTCAACTATATTCATCCATGGAAAAACCCTAGTACTTTGATAACTTTGCAAATTAATCCCCAAGATAGCTAGATTAAGTTATTACGATCTCGAAAATATAAAAATTATTAAAAATGGGACAATAATACTTACCCAATTAAGCCAAATAAGCTTGCTCAAAAACTCAATACCATAGCTAGGGTTTCCATGTCTTAAATTTTAGGACAGATGATAAAATGATGATATTTTGTTTTATTTTATTATTTATCATCTTTTTATCTTTTACTTTCCAATTTCATCCTTTTTCTTTATTGAATTTTCCAATGATGACTAATCATACTTATGTACTAACTCCACTAATTGGTCTATTTTCCATATAAGGACCTCAAATTTTGAATTCCATAGCTATTTGATCCCTTTAGCTACTAGAATTCAACTTTTGCATTTTATGCAATTTGGTCCTTTTTATCAAATTAGGCATATAATCAGTGAAATTTTCTTAAAAAAATTTTCATACGATATTTCTATTATAATGCAGACCATGAAATAATATTAAAATAATTTTCCTTCCGGACTCGAATTTGTGGTCCCGAAACCACTATTCTGATTTCACTAAAAACCGGCTTACACAAATCATAATCATAAGGGGAGGAATTTCTTATATTATTTTAACAATCCAAATGTTGAATTTATCAATATAATTGTACTTGTCATGCATGCAAATTTTTTAACTGATCTCATATCTCTATTATACTGATCTAAACTACAATATATATTAATATTTATTGAACAGTTGAAAGTTTTTTTACATAAAAAAATAGTTAGAAAAATTTAATATTATTCAAATTTGGCATGCATGATTTACATGAATACAATATGAAATATGAAAGTTGAATTGTTAAATATTAATCATACAAAAATATACAAAAAAAAGTGAATAACTACATTTAGTTTTACACTATTTCACCGATGTTAGTGGATCCCTGTCTAATTATTATCATAATCAATATACTAATAAATAAATCTTTAGAGTAAATATAACAATTATAATTTTAGAAGATTTGGTTCAAAAAATGTGAGATTACATATTGTAATAAGATTATGGGAGTGTTAGTTTACAAGGTGGAATGTCCAGTATGTTACATTACCTTGTTTGATTCATTTGGTCAAAATGTAAGATCCAGATATTTGGTTGACGAAATGCAAGATTACTTAGAAGTACATTTCACTGTATTATCATTGTTATACAATTTTTTTTCAAAAGTTCATTTAATAATTTTAGTTTCAATTTTCATAAAATTATGATAAAATATTATATTTTTATTACAATTTATATATTAATAATTAAAATATATGATGTAGAATTTCTTTTATAAAATCATAACTATAATAACTCATGAAAAGTTATTGCAACACCAACTGTTATTGTAATTATAACCTAATTAATATACTAATAAATAAACCGTTAGAGTAAATATGATAAGAATACATTTTTTGGTTTTAATTAGACTTAAATTTTATTTGAGAAAAAAATTAAATTACTTAAAATAAAAAAAAAGGTAAATTAGTTTAAATTTTAATATTACACCTATAATCTAAGATTAACTAAGTAACGGGCATTAATGACATTACATAGCATATTACAGTGTTTTGACACTATTTGAAAATATAAGATTATGGTCGAAATATTGAGAATATAATATTACAGGCTATAATGTAAGATTTGGCCAACTAAACACATTTAAAGTATGACAGTTATTATTTCACTACTAAAAATAAATATAATTTTTATTTAGACTTAAATTTATTAAAGAAAATAGAACGAAACAGATTAAAATAAAAAAATAAAGGGTAAATTGATCCAAAATTTCAAATTCTACCTATAATCAAAGATAACTTAAGGAATGAGTGTTATAGAGATTACACTCTATATTCCAACATCTTGATACTATTTGAGAATGTGAAGTTATGGGTGGTGGGAATGGTTTGAATCCAAACAAAGTAATCTTAATTCGAACTGTGAGATTACGGGTTGTAATATTATATAATGTGAATCAAATATACTCTAATAGTTTGATTGAGTTAGTGCCACTCATCAATCAAATACTAACTTAATTATGAAATTACAAAAAAAAAGAAGAATAAGAAAAGAAAAGTTATTTTTATAAAAGAACAAATATTATTTTAAGAGTATTGTTATGTTTTTTTCTATAAAATCTATATATATGATTGAATTTAAACGTTAGACATAGTATTTAGCATCTCACTAAAAGCACATTTAATTTGTTATCATTTATTTTTTGAAAATTGTTACATAAATGTTATTTAGAATTCATTTGAATCTAAGGTGCTTCTGTTCATGTGTCGGGTCAGGCCCTATCAAAATTTTAGGCCCGTTTTTTAGACTCGATTTGGCCTAAAATTTTACCTAAGTTCGGTCTAGATAAAAATGTTAAAACCCGAGCCTGACTTGGCCCAACTCGTATTAATTTTTTATATAATTTTTAAAAAAATATAATACATCAAAAATACTAAAAATATTAAAATAAATGTTTCCCAACAAATCAAAAATAAATTTTTAAAAAAATATATGCATACTTATATAAAACTAAGATAAGTGAAATGATAGTAAAATAGTAAAAAAAACAACTAGAAAATAACAAAAGAAAAAACAGTAAAACCAAAACTATAATTTTTTTATATACTCGGGCCAAACTCAGGCCAAAAAAGCTTTACCTGAGGGCTATGAGCAAATTTATTTATAAGTAACGGGTTTTTTACAAAAATATTATAAAAAAAATAAAAATTTACCAAAATGTTATAACTTTTTTTTATTTACCAAAATATATATAATTTTTTATTTACCAAAATATATAAAAAACAAAAAAAACCTGCAAAAAAAATCAAATCGAAGTGATGGGACCCTGGTTACGCCAATGGTATTGGCGGCACCAAAGGTGCCAAAACCATTGGCGGCACCAATGGTACCAATACCATTGGCGGCACCAGTTAATAATAGGGGGTCGGTGGTGGGGGGCAGAAGGAGAGGGAAAGAAAGAAAGAAAGAAAGAAATGAGAGGAAAGAAAGAAAAAGAAGGAAAGAAAAGGAAAGGAGAAGAGAAAAAAAGAAAGAAAGAAGAAGAAGAAAAGGAAAAGAGAAGAAAAAATAAAGAAAGAAGGAAAGAAAAGGAAAGGAGAAGAGAAAAAAAGAAGAAGAAGAAGAGGGATGGAAGGAAAAAAAAAAGAAAAAAAAGGTAATTTTATTTATAAAATTACCTTTTTTGTAATATTTGTGTGTTTAAAATTTATGTTATGTACATTATAGTTATTTTATTATTTTATTTAGCATATATATTTTATGAAATATATTTAGAATGAAAAAATAATGGTATGTACATTGTATGTTGATTAGGAATTTTTTTATGAAATTTACTTAGAAATTTGAAATTAAAATTTTAGGAAAATAGCATTAAAAGTAAAATGACAAAGAAGTATGTTTAAGAAAACATAAAATACGAAAAGAAAAAACAGGAATTGTATATTTATCGAAAATAATAAAATGCGGAAAAATGCGAAAAATGCACATGTAATAGATTTCAAACATAATAAAGTGAAATAATGTAAAATTATAAAATAAAAAATTACGATATTTAAAAAAATAAAATACGGATAAAAATACGAACAAATGGCCGAAGTAAGAGTGTATTAGTAAATTCTTTAAAAAATTCAGAAATAATTTATACAAATAATTGAAACAAAATGTACTGAAATAATATAAAATAATAAAATAAGAAAATAATATAGTTTTATTGAAAGTAATAAAAATCGGGAAAATAATAATACGACCAAAGGGCAGGGGAAAGGGTTTATTGCAGGTTTTTTAGCAAAATATTACAAAAAAAACCAAAATATTATAAACTTTTTCTTTATTTACCAAAATAATAGAGGAAAAAAAAGGGTGATGGAGGAGAAAAAAAGGCGGCACAAATATGTGGCTATTTACCTTTTAATCCCTCCTTATTTATTATTTTCTTTTATTCCCCCTTAACACACTAAATTAATAAATTTTAAATATGATGCACTGAAATAATGTAAAATTATAAAAGACTAAGTTTATAATATTTTTTAAAGTAATAAAATGCGGAGAAAAAAATACGAACAAATGGCAGAAGTAAGAGTGTATTACTAACTTTTATAAAATTCAGAAATAATTAATACAAAATATTTCAAAGAAAATGTACTGAAATAATATAAAACAATAAAATACGAGAATAATATATTTTTATTTAAAGTAATAAAAATCGAGAAAATAATACGAGCAAAGGGCATGGGTAAGGGTTATTTTTTTACACCAAATTAATTTAAATAACACACTAGAGTAATAAATTTCAAACATTAGGCACTGAAATAATGTAAAATTATAAAATTAGAAATTATGATATTTTTTAAAGTAATAAAATGCGAAGAAAAAAATACGAACAAATGGCAGAAGTAAGAGTGTAACTTTTATAAAATTTAGAAATAATTAATACAAAATATTTCAAAGAAAATGTACTGAAATAATATAAAACAATAAAATACGAGAATAATATATTTTTATTTAAAGTAATAAAAATCGAGAAAATAATACGACCCGTCCAGGCATCGAGAAGTCGAGTGATGTCCCAATATACGCCTCATAATTGAACAGCATGCCCGGGAAGGGGTAAGTTGCTATTCTAATATTTGTGACATCTATTCTATTTCTATATCTTACTCACATGTTATCAGTCGAACTCGTTACAATGTTATTACTCATGCAGTTTATATGGATGCCATACCGGAGGCCAGAAATTACAAATGTTGTACCCTCGTCCGCACTCGTTGATTCCCACATATGGTGTACTAACACACCAATTATAAATTTCAATGTCGTCGAGTGGTATCACGGCGATCGGGTGCTTCGGCAGTTTGGCTGCATCCAACCTATCCCGGATCCGCCGTGCCAATTGGGGGATGATCACGGCTTGACAAAGAGAGGAAAAGTTCAATTGGACTGGGGAATTAAGCACCGGAAATACGTCGCATTGTGGAACGATCGATTGCGCCGAATTCTTCAGATGGTTATGGCTACCGACCTGCAACCATCATTGGAGTATACACAATGGTACCATAGTTGTGGGAAGCCGTATTTACTTGGAGGGCAATCGACTGTAATCCCCCCTACGTGCAGCAAGTTTGGGGATCGGACGCAGCGAGTGCGCTGGATCCGGATCCGACGGCATATTAATTTGGTCCATACCGACTAACTCAGCAAATAAGTGAATCGGTGCATTCTTCTCACTCCCATTCCCACAGTAGAGATCGACCATTGTCTCCACGTTTTCGTCGTCTACAAGTTTCATTTCGACGAATTTGACCGGATTTGTCGAAACTGGTAACTTGTAGAAAATTTTTGATACCCTTCTCCCACAACGTCTATGAATTTTTGCATTAATCCTTGCCTTCATTTCATCGAACGATACATTTCTATTAAATCTCATTGCTATTTGTTGCCGACATTCAAATACACATCCAACACTTGTTGTCAAGATGACTCCATCGAAATAAACGCATACAATAAACTTAACATCCATCTTCAATATTTAATCTGTCAAAAAAAATAAAATCTCATAAAAATTTTCGAACGGTAACTAAATTACTTAAAAAAAATTTAATGTTCAACCACTAATCCTTATAACTAACACACTAATAATATTAATAATTTTATACGAAAAATAATACACACTAAAATTATTAATTTGGTAAATAAAAATAATAAGTAAAAACATATAAACACTTTTCAAAATAATATTTATTGTTTTGTAAAATAAATGAATTTTTAGTAAATTTACAACTAAATTGAGACTTGATTGATGAATCACATCATATTATATATAATATAAATAGATAATAGTTTCTTTAAAAAAAATTAGAACTGAAAATATTAATGACGAATCCTAATAATGAACCACCACAATTTACTGTGCTTTTTCTAGTGATTCATTGGAACTATTCCATCTTAAAATTAGGAATTAAAGTCCTAATCATACTTTAACTCTTAAATCAATTTATGTATATTTATATCATAGCTATTAGAAGCACTTCTGGTTCATCAAATTGTTCTTTTTTTGGTATAACACAATGAGGATGATCAAATATATGTTTCTTGCCTATAAAACTTTGGCGTTTAATCTATTGAGAGGTTGCTGTTCGTTCTCCAAGACCAGGCCATTGTTGAAGTCATCCACAAGCAAGATGACTGTTCATGGACCTTGGAACCAACTTCCCAATGACATAGGGAGTTCAATCTTTGAGCGTTTGGATTTAGAGGATCGTCTCCGGTTCGACCTTGTCTGCAAGCAATGGAGATCAAATATAAAGCGAACTCCACAGCTACTATGGCTGATGCTCCCTTACGACCGAAATTCTCAATATTTGAGTTTCTTTGATATGTGTGAGGGCAAAATTCGTAAGTTTAATCTCCCTGGATCCGCCCAAGGAGGTTGGTTTTCTGGGTGTTCTAAAGGTTGGCTTTTCCTCGTCACAGGCATGGATGTTGATGATCTACGAATATTTTTGTTTGATCCCATCTCAAGGTCTCAAATTCCGCTTCCACCATTGTCGACAATATCAAGTTTTAAACATAGTTTCACTGCTAGACACCCTGGATGGAACCCTGCTGCTTGCATAATCAATGGAGTTGAAATATCTTCCTCTGATGAATCACAATGCATAGTAGTGGTAAAATTTTCTATTAATAATAGAATTTTGGCACTTTGTAGACCACAGGATGAGAGGTGGACCATCGTTGAAGGGCTACTAGGTGATGAATATTATTATGGGAATTTCTCCTTCTTTGATGGGGATTTATATGCCTGCATCTTGAGTTCAGATGAGGAAAATAATAATCAAGATCCTTGTTTTCAAACTCATTCCATAACTTTAGGAAGTCAACGTGTGAATCTGAAGTTGATCAGCTCCACACCTCCACTCACTAATTTAATTTTTGCTGCAGATGCCGATGAGAGCATTTTGTATTATAAGGACTCTTTCCGATGGCCGTATTTGGTGGAATCAAATGGTCAATTATTGGTGGTTACTCAAATATATGACAGAATAATGGATTTGGACGACAGTGACAGCGACAGCGACAATGGCAATGACAACGGTGATCGCACAAGCCTATTCATGTATTTTCAAGCAGCTACGTTCCAAGTAAAGAAGATTCAGACAATTGGTGATACATTGCATACGACAGTATTAACTGATGTGGGTAATCAATCATTATTTGTGGGAGCCGGAGATTGCTTAGCAGTAAAAAATTGTGACAAACTTGATAAGAATTGTATTTACTTCTTACATGACATGGATTATAGCCTTCACAAACAAGATTATCCATTAATTTCTCGTGAAGCTGGTGTTTACTACCTTGAGGATGGAAGCATTCAACGTTGCCTCCCAAGTATTACGACTCAAAATCATTGTTTATACATGTATTGGTTTTCACCAAATATCAAATCTAGAGTCTTAGGTTAGAAATATGAAGCAATGTTTGGTTATACTTCTATATCTTTGTATTAAAAAGTTAGATAATATATTAGATGACGACTTTCTTTGTTCTGAACTACTTATGACTAAGCTGTAATTTTTGGGTTTCTATTGATAAAATCATTTTTTTATTTGATATAGTTTACTTTGTTTTAATGGATTTATGATATTTAGACTGTATTCAAAAATATTAATGATCTTATCTTACAAAATTAAATGATTTTTTTTTTAAAAAATAGAGGATTATGTTTTAAAAAGCTTTTAAAAAATAAGGCATTGCGATGAGTATGCCATGTCACATTTAATTTTTATTTTATAAATATTTAAAAATTACAAAAATATTTAAAATTGAAAATATAAAATATTATCAGAATTAAAAATTGTTATAAAATTATATGTGACTTATGAAAAGGCCCCAGCTATGAAAATATTGCAATTTGGCCCCTACAAGTTGTCCACTCACATCACAGCCGGCCTTACGCTGCCACCACACCCCTGCTTTAGCCACCCTCGCCATCACCAATTCACCATCAACCATCATCCTAGCTCTGCCCTCCTCAACTTAAAAACACTCTGCCCCCCTTGACTTAACAACAAAGACGAGAAAAAAAAGGGTACTCTTTTCACCAATATTTTTCCCTTGACTTTGGGCTCCCTAACGTCACTCTTGGCCTCCCTCTCCTACTCGCACTCTCCCACAATCACTATACACCTCCAATACATTCAAAATTAAGAATGAGCAAAATTTAATTCGATTTAAAAAAATAATTTTTTAAAATTTTGAGTTATTTGAGTTAACTTAAATAAATTCGAGTTTTGAGTTTGAGTAGAGTTAAATTTTACAACTTGAATAATAAATTGGTGTAAATATCTCTTTAGCCCTTATCAATTTTAAAAATAAGCAAATTTGTTTCTCTCTCAACAAAAATTACAAATAATTTTCAAAAATACAAAGTAATTTTTAAAATTCCAAATTTTATATTTTTAAAAAATTATAAAATTTTAAAAAAAATTCTAAAGAATATACAAAGAAAGTTAAATTTTTAATTTTTTTCTAAAATAATAATTTTGGGACCTAAATAAGTTAATTAATGATTCAATTTTATCATAATAAAATATCTTATTCTTTTTATTTTTTTTTGAAAATTTCCAAATATATATGGTTTAAAATTTATGTACTTTAACATAGAATTAGTTATATTATAACAAGTTTTTAATTTGACATGTTTAATATTTTTAATTTAACTCGAACAATTCCATTCATTTCAATTCGACTCGATTTCAAATCGAGTTAGATGATAAAATAGAACTTGTCAATTTAATTAAAGCGAAATTTATTCACTTGATTCGAAAAACAATAGGGAGAAGACCCCTCGTTTCATAGTTGAAGGGGTTCGGGGTGTCTCTCGGACGATCCCAACGGTGGAAAAGTGGCTTACGGGGAGGAGGGAGAGATATTGAATTTCCACCATGATCGGACGGCGCACGGTGGATGTCCGGCCAAAGAAGAGTTTAAACATGGATTTGGTTTTGGAGATTTCAAATCGTTTCTCAACCAATCCAAGCCAATAATCGAAGAGAAGCGTGGTGGTGACGATTGGTTGGAGCAGACCACTTACGGTGGCAAAAGAAGTTGGGCGATGCCCAAGGCATGGCGAAAAGAAGAAAGGAAATAAATAAATAAATAAAAGTAATAAAGAAAATGGAAAACTATATAAATAGTCAACTATTTTTAGGGTGTTTTTGTTGTTGTTGAATTTTGTTGTGGTGATTTTATTGGCATAATAATAAAATTTGCCCTCTAATGTTGATAGATTTTATTAATTTGATCCTAATTTTAAAATTTTCAATAAATTTAATTTTTAATTTTACACATTTTTTAAATTTAATTTTTATTCTTAAAAATTCAAAAATAACAATTTAAAAAAAATTTAAAATAAAAAAATTAATGGTTCATTTTTCCATAAAAATATATACAAAACTATAAATAAATGAATACTTATTTTTCTCTTTTTTTTAAAATTTATTTATTAAAATAATAATTTATAAATAAAATAGTTTTTTTAAAAACCCACAACAAAATTTACTCTCTTTTTTTAATTTTTATTTTATAAATAATAATTTATTATATGCCTAACCCTGTTCCTTAGTTTTCCCTGAACTTCTCGAGCATTGGGCACCGCCTTCACTCACAACTATCAACACTAATAACCTTTACTTCGAACCTCTCGATTTTCACATCCTTCATCATCGTGCCATAAGACTAGAAATCAGTTGTGTAGCTGTCGGCATGGCCTTCCATCTACTAGGTTTCCAAGACCTCATCCTCACTTATATATTCCCCCAATCATGTCCACCTTCAAGCATAACCTCAAACGTAACAAACTCGTTCTAGCCAATGATGAAAAAAAAGGAAAAGTTGAACATGGTGGTTGTTGCCCTTTTCAGTCACAGGATATAGTTATTGACCCAACCTCAAGCAATTGTTAATGTTAGAAAAAATGAGAAAAGTTAAATCTGCTTAAGTATTTTTCCTATTTTTCCTTAATTTTTTTATTTCTAAAATTATTATTTTAATAAATGTCGTGTTACAAAATGAAAAAATAGATATTCATTTATTAATAAATATTTTTATAATTTTGTATGTATTTTTATTGAAAAATAATTATGGCATACCCACAATATGAGTGAAAATAATTATACAATATATTTATTAAGAATTCACTTATAAACCAAATCTTGTTTTAGTTGAAATGACAAAGTTGAGAGAGTGTATCTTTGGTGTTTTGGGTTCAAATCTCATTGTAAACTTGAATTCTTCCATATCTATATAAAAAGACAAAAGTACCCTTCAATTAATATTTATTTCTTTGCTAAAATAAAAGCATATTGGTAATTTAATAACCGAGTTGAGACTCAATTATGAGTGACACCAACTCAGTCAAAATCTTTACATATATTGGCACCAACGCGTTTATGAAAATTACAAAAATGTCTTTTCGTAATAAAATATGTCATATTATTCAAGAGTACTTTAGTCATTTACTTTTTAAAAAATCAATAAAATTTTTGCATGTGATTGAATTTGAACCTCTATTATTTAATAAGTGAAATATTACCTTTACTATTGAACCAAAGCTTTATTTTAATATAATATTTTTATTTTAATTATATTATGCATATTTTATTACTTCCATCAATTGTATATATTAATCATTTCATTATTCACTGTATGTTATTTTTGAACATAAATTCGTATTCTAAATAAGTGGTTTCCACACGCATACATGTATGATAGAGTTTTTAATGATGTATTTACGTGTTTAAATTTAATTTACTCACAATTTAATCTATTTTTTTCATTTTAATATTTTACATATTTCAGGTGTTATTATTTATTTTATATTATTTTTAAACACCCTTTGTGTTCTAAGTGTGTAATTTTCACACATATACATGTGTGGTATAATTTCTAATATTAATAATGTTGTTGGTTGAGTTGATGTCAAAATTTAACTCGATACCAACTCAAAGTTGATGGCAACACCATGAGAAACAATTGTGTGCATTAGTATTCTTGTTTTGGTACAATTATTCGAATCCAGACTATTCCCGGGGAAGATGAACACTTGAAAAATAGGCCACAACTTGATTTTACTTATTAGTGTTATTAATATGATGTATTTATGTGTTTAAATTTCTTTTTACTCACAATTTAATTTAATTTTTTTTATTTTAATATCATATATATTTCATATGTTATTATTAATTAATTTTAAATTATAAATTTCAATATTTATTGTATATTATTTTCAAACACACTTCTTCGTTCTAAATTCCATCTCCTTGCTCAGAGAAGCCTAATTTCTCTATTGATATTCAATGGACAATGGACAATGAACAAGCGCACTCTTACTTTATACAATACTCTTTTGCAGTGTAAAGAGGTCATTCTAAATCATTCCATGAATTTTAAGGTACGAAATTAATCAAGGGTCATAGATGGAATCAATATATGAAATACTATCTTGCTTTATATTAAAGTATAATGACTTATTTGGCTTTTTAATTTTATAAAAAAATTGTCATTTTAAATTTTTATTTAATTTTTTTGCCCCTTTTAACCTTTAGATTTACACAGTTGGTCAAATCACCCTAAAATAAATGAAAAAGTTCATGTTTGTTAACTTTACATACGCGACATATATGTGGATTGCACATAGATACCACATCAATAATTAATTAATTTTTAAATTTTTAAAAATAAGAAAAAAATTATTAAAAAGTTAAAAAATTATAAAAAAAAACATATTTTTTAATATTTTTAATTATAAAAAATAAATTAATTATTAACGTAGCATGAAAATGGGTTGCCACGTGGATGTGTTAGTAAAGTTAACAAAAGCTAACTTTTTTGGAAATAATCTAGTTCGAAAATGATTTTTTGTACAGCAGAAAAATAAATTTTGAAAATCAAGTTGGTTGTGATATTTATAGCAATAAACTTTTCCTGAAATATACTTGTGCTTTGAGCGAGATGGATCCTTGTCATTACCGGCTGTCAATTGAACAATCTTCTCCACTATTCTTGTGTCATTAACTGCTTCGACTTTGGGCTCGAATACTTTCGAATCAAACACAAAACCAGAAAATATTTTATTTACTTTCAATGGGAAAGTAAAATTTTCTCTATTATAGAAACAAGTAGAATTGTCATTCCTGGAAAATATAATTTATACTTGAAAATAAATTCTCATTGTTTTCGGGTAGAATAACAAAATCTCAAAGTTGTATATCACTCGTTATATCTTTAGCCGTACCAGTGCCTTCTATTTATAAGGAGAGCAAGTGAAACCCTAGTAGAATTAGTAAAATGCTTTTAATGTCTATTTAATAGAAAAGAAAATCAATCCCCTAGCTAAACTAGGAGAGAGGGGCGACTAATTGGGTGTGTCTCCCCTCATATGTATTATGATGGGGATTCAGGTCTCTCTTGTATTGGGTTCAATTGTATGTGCTTATTGAACTTTTAACTCAGCACTTTACAATTTAATCCAACCCAATACATGTTTTTCTATTTCTCAAAATAAACATTATAATCACAATTTTTGCACATGTAACATGGTCAAAATGAGTTATAACATGTCAAAACAACCAAAATATTAAGGTAGCATATTAAACCTCTATAAAATCACCCATGAACCAATCTAGAGCATGGAAAACCAAGGCTTATATGCACACATTCAAAAGATATGGAATTTGGCTCAAGGCTAATAAAAAATAAACAAAATAGAGGTAGATGTCATCACCATCACAAATAATAGTTATATGAAACATTTATATGTGTATCTCTAAATAACTTTTTTGGTAGATGCCACTAGGTACCAATTGCAAATAGAAATATTTCACACTCTTCGATGTTGACAATGGTGTTTGCTTGTGATCCTCGAGATGCATCGAGCCTTGATTCAGAAGACTTATGCACAAAAACAAAGGCGCGTTAAGCTTAAAGGTTAGTAAGATAGTATGGATAATACCTTATATACATGCCTTCAAAACTGAGATTTGAGTCAGGCACAACATCATATAATACATTTTGAAATAATGTGAATGGCAACTACATGACTGTAACAGCCCGATTTTTTACCCTAATCAGAATAATGGTTTCGAGACCACAAATACGAGTCTGAAAAATATCTTAATATTATTTTATGTGTTTATTATGTGTGAATTTACACGTGTGAAAATTTCGTGAATTAATTTTATTGTTTGTGTGCTTAATTTAATAAAAGGACTTAATCGCGTTAAATGAAAAATTGGCTAATTAATGTGTAAGTGCTAATTTGCTAATGTCTTTATCATGTGAAGTACTTAATTGGTAATAGCCCACTATTAAAATGAGTGGACATCAATGGTCAAGAATGACCTTAAATTATATGTTTTATATATTTAGTAATAAAGGCTAAATTAGTAAATGAATAAATAATATATGTTATAATAAAACAAAACATTAAAACTTATGTTCATCTTTCTTCACTGAATTTAGAAAAGAAAACCAAGGTTTGAAAGCTTGAAACATTCGGCCATTTTGAAGCTTAATTCAAGGTTAGGTTTTGTTCTGTTTTTTATAATTTTTTACATTTTTTAGATCGTTGCTTCAACTACTACAAGACCCATGCTTGAATTTTTGAAATTGATGATGATTTTGTGTTTTGCCATTGATGATAGCTTGTGATTTTTGTTTTTTGATGATGAAATATCAAAGATATGTGAAAGGTTAACATGTTTTGTCTTTGGATTTTTGATGAATTTGAGCAATTAGAGCTAAATTGTGAAAATAATATTTTGAGGGACTAAAATGTGAAAAAAATGAAATATATGGACTTGTATGGAGCTTATGAATATTCGTCCCTAGCATGGTATATGAAAATTTTGTGTATTTTGTGTTTTATGTAATAGGGACTAAATTGCAAAAAGTGTAAAATGTTAATGGCAAAATAGTAATTTGTCCATTTATGTGTTTTTGGATTTAATTGAATGAATGTGTGGTTAAATTAGTTAAATTTGAATTTATTTAGATCAATAACAGAGGAAAACAGAATTAGATCAGGGGAAATCGAAAGTAGCCGAATAGTCGATTTCGTCCGTCGATATCCGAGGTAAGTCTATAAGCATTTAAATGTTGTTAAATTCGAGAATATATAAATTTTATGTGATAAATTGAATTGTTTGAATAAATATAAGCCTTGGTCAAATGTGATTTTGAGATAGGGACTATGTTTTGAGTTTGATTCAATCGAGATTCAATGTCCGAAAGCCCCGTACAAACCCTAGGAAGAGTTAGGATACATATGTCATGACATAGGATTTTCGATGTGTGTTTTCGTGTAAGACCACGTCTGGGACGTTGGCGTCGATTTGTGTTTATGTGTAAGACCATGTCTTGGACATTGGCATCGTATTTAATTCATGGAAGACCCTGTCTGGGACAGTGGCATCGATATGTGATTACATGTAAAACCACGTCTGGGACGTTGGCATTGTACGAGCCTTCTGACTATCCGCGTAACCTTTTTAATTCTGAACTGTTCAACGGGCAATATGAAGTAAATACCAAATGTGAAATCGAATTACAGGTTCAGGTATGTGTTAGTTATTTGTTTAAATGAAAACAAGGTAAGTTGATTATTTGAAATAATATAAAGTTTTGTGAATATGAATTAGGGGTTAGCATATTTGATCATATAAGTGATTCAGCCTATTGATGTATTTGTAATAATAAAAGTGAATATATATATATATGTGTAAATGATTTATTATATTCGGCCATAAGGTATATGTATGTGTGATTAAAGTGTGATCTTTGTAGTAAATGATATACTTGTATTGGAAAAATATGTGTAATTGGTCTTATTAACCTAATGTTAATATGCAAATGTATGTATAAATGTTTTTGTTCTAACTTACTAAGCATAAATAGCTTACTGTGTGTGTGTTCTTGTTTACCTCTGTTTTATAGATTTTGGAGTCAAGTTACGAGCTCGGGAATCATCAGCAAAGTCTATCACACTATCGACTGTTTTCGGTATTTTATAAGCTGAATTTATTTGAAACTACGGCAGGTATAGGCTAGTTTAGGAGTTAGTTTAATTTGAAAGTGAATGTATAAAAGCCATGCGAAAAAGGCTTAATTTCCTTGCTTGTGTTCGATTTTGATTTAATTATGACTTAAGTTTATTTTGGTCATGGTTTAATCTTATATGGTTAGTAATTACATGGTAAGGTATATTTATGTGATGTGTGTGGTATGTTTGGTTTTGGTATTAAGTGAGGTTGGTTATGGCTTATAAAATGTAATATGTATATGAAGGTTGGAAGCTATTTATAATTCGGCTTATTAAAGTAGTAAAAAGAATGATCATATGTTTGAATGTGTATTGGTTATCTTGATATGCTTGCTTGAAGATCGGTAATTAAAGATAAAAATGTTAGGTTTAATATTTGAGTTGAAAATATGCCACATTTATGATATTGGGCATATGTGTACTAAGTTAGGTGATGATAATTAGATTAAGATTTGTGGTTTTATTATTGAGTTGAAATGGCATGTTTTAATTGAACAATTTGGTTTAGAACTAAAAAATTAAGTGTAAAGGTATATTAAGCTAAGGAGATGTGCTAAGATGATAAGCATGATATTCGATTTATAGCATTATATAAATATACTATGGATTGGATGATTTATATACAATGATCGAATATGTAATGATTAGCTTTGTAGTGATAATGAAACATGGATATTTGGAAATGACTCAATTGTGTACACATATGCGCAAGTTGGTAAATGGAAAATATGCATGTTTTTGGTTCTTTGAAATGTTCGATAATTGTTTATGTTACTTTTGATCTTGGTCATTAAGCTTTATGTTATGATTTGTTTAATCTACTAAGAGTAAGTATACTATTAAGTAAAAAGGTATTTAGTAAATTATTATTATTCAAATATCATTGTAATGGTAATTACATAATATGTACTGTGTATGTGTATATATAATGCTGATAGATTATACATATCATTAATCTATTATTTGTGGTTAAATATGGTGATTGTACAAAAAAATAAATGTGAATAATGGTTTAGATAATAGATGTTTTGAATTTTTAATAATTGAATAATAAAGAATATGACTTGTGCTTAAAGTTGGCAGATTGTTGATCATGAGTTTTATTTTGAACATGATAAATTAGATATATGAAATGGTGCATTATTCAGTGCATCATTCAGCCCTTGTAATATTACTAGGGTTTCATATGTTATGTTAAATTTTGAAATATGCATATGTGCATAAGTTTTTAAATGGTATGTTTGACATTCTTTTAATGAGATAGAAATAGTAAATGTCTGTTCTGATCTGTGCTATGTCCGGTAATACCTTGTAACCCTAATCTGACGATGGATACGGGTTAGAGGTGTTACAATGACGATTCAAAGAAATAAAGAATAATTTACTACCATGTGAACACATACAAGAATTTGCATCAAACAATTCAAGTATTTGTTCAAAATCAAGTTATTATTAGAAATCAAAGCTAGTTAACTCCAACCCTTAGTACGCCTAGAAAATAAAGATAGGATACTTGGGATAAGTTGTTCAGAAATATAATAACAGCAATACAGAAGCGAAGGGGGTTGAATACCAAATCAAAATCGTACCAAAGTGTCAAGAACAAGAGCACCGAAGTGAAAGTAACAAGTGTATCGTAGTACAAAACAAGAGTCCCCTATTGACATGGCAATTATATCCTAACCATTTAACTAAGCTAATAGGGTTTTGTTTCAATATTTCCAAAATGTCAGTGCTAACATCTTGAATCAAATGTACAAGTTTAGAATAACAGGCAATAATCACTACAATACAAATTAATAGTTTCATTCATAACGTTAAACCACCAAGTCAAGATTCAAACTCTCATTAACATCTTCACAACGAGACTTAGTTTGAAAGTTATCTATAAAGTTACCTTTTTACCATCAACCACATTTTCATGTTCATAGTATGTTAATATACTATAATATATTCAATTCCATAATAATAAATCAATTAAAAGCATTATAAATACTCAAAAGTCGTTACAGAAGTTTAGTTCCACCTCAATCCACTATATTTTCCTTTCCTTTGCTAGTGTTAGCATTTCCTTTTTCAATTTCTTCATAATTAGCAAAAATATTATAAATATTGAAACATTAAATAACCATTAATATGCATATTTAAAATAACCATGGTTTTGTGCATAAATGAGATGGAAACTATAAAACGATGGAAACTATAAAACTCATACCTTAATTACATTATTTCTTCCTCTTAAAACACTTTCTCACATTAGTATTTCAAACCCTATATGTAACGCCCCAAAATTTTAAGAATTTAATTGTGAGATTCTACAGTAATTAATTTATGTATCTGTGGTTCTGTGCTTTGCTTTTATGTTTAAAGCCTGGAGTTCGAGTTGCGTCGTTAAAAGTTTTATTCTTTTAAAATAATCCTTGTCCATGTGGTATATGGGTATATGTAGTTCTGTAAGAACCTATGATAAGAATAAGATTGTTGGTTCACTGGTTAAGCATTTGTCTATATTTTATTTGGTCCCGAGTTCGAACCTTATCATATGCGTTAAAAGAAGTTGTGCTAGTTTTCGGAGGTGTACTGGTGGTTAAGAAAAAATTTATTAGAATTTGGTTAACGTTTGTATCTCTTCTTCTTTTTCTTCTTTTATTATTTTTTCTTTCTTTCTTCGTTTTACTCTTTGAATTCTTCTCGCCGATTGTGTTCTACACGTGATTATCGAGAATTAATGAGATCTTTACGTTACTGAAAGACTTTTATGTAAGTTTTGTCGAAATCCTTCGACTTCTGCGAGTTTTTGGTTAGATTTATGTTACGGTGTCAATTTGAGAATTGTTGAATTACCTTACTTAAACTCTTTGTTAAGTAGCTATTTTGTTCCCTTAGGCGTGAGTGCAGAGAGAAGCGACCCTTCGCGTGTTGTGTCGACTTAGCACGGTTGAATAGTTAGAAAGCGTTAGTCGTTAAAGTTTCTTCGTGTAGATTTATTCGACATGGTTGATTGTGTATTAATGTTGTGTTAATTAGTCGATTTAGTCAAATGATTTATTGTTGAATGGTTAATTAGGTTCCGAGTAATCTCCGTATTGTCTCCCAATCAAAACGAAACTAGGTGCGTACTGGAAACCTTAACTTTGCAAGTTTCGAGTCATCAGAAATAGTGGCTGTCGATGCCACACGGCCAGGCGCACGGGCTTGTGACCAGGTCGTGTAAGTCACACGGGCATTTGACCAGGCCGTGTAAGTCACACGGGCATGTGACCAGGCCGTGTAAGTCACACGGGCGTGTGGTAGACCGTGTGATCGGCCGTGTAACTCACTGTTTATTGAATTGAGGCCACACGGGTGTGTGTCTAGGCCGTGCGTGGCCATGTTAGTGCAGGGTTCACAAGGGCAACGAACACAGGCATGTGTCTAGGCCGTGTAACTCACTGTTTGTGGAACGAGACCATACGGTCAAGGACATGGACGTCTGCCCAGGCCGTGTAACTCACTATTTGTGGTATAAAAGCCACATGGGCAGGGACATGGGCATGTACTCAGGCCGTGTGAGTCACACGGGCAAGGATACAAGTTTGTGTCGAGGCATTGTAACTCATTATTTATGCTTAAAAACCACACGGCCAAGGCACACGGGCGTGTGACCCGACCGTGTGGTAGGTTATTGGGCCCGAGAACTGTCTTTTGAGGCCGAGAATTTTACTTAACCTTGATATTGGTTTCCTCAATGTACGAATAATTGAATTTGATTATATGAGAACTGTCTGATACATTGAGACTGATCTGTGAGCAACATAATTATATGTGCACTGTAATACCTACTCTGTTATTGAACTGTCTTCTTTAATTGTATAATGAGTTAGAATGATTGAACATATGTTACGGGTATTTGTGTTTTGCATTGACATGTTTTGGGGTATTGTGAAGAGGGAAGGATTCTGTTCTGAAATCATGGCTATGCCACAATGAGTATTACTCTGATTCTAGCACTTATAGCATATTAATCTAGCAGTTACGCTGCATTTCTGTGAAAGTGTCAATGAACACTCTAAAGGTGTGCAAGGTTGGATGGGTATTAAATGTTCATAGTGGTGTGTTGGGATGGCCGAAGATGGTGTGTAGCGGATGAAAATAGAAACATTGCATCTGAATCTGATCTGAACCATATTTGAACTGAAATTGTATATATGTACACATATGTAACTTATATGCTCTTAATCTGGACTGAAATTACTTCTATATCAAACTGAATCTCTGAATTTGGAAATTCTTTATAAGCGAACATTATTGAATTACATTCCTTTTACACACTGAATTCACAACTTACTTTGTTATTGATTGGATTTCAGGTGGGCCCTAATCTTGATTGGGTCAGTGTCGCGGGAGCTCGATCAAGATTTTATTTTTCTTTTTAAGCATTACTATTAGGGATTGATGTTCTATGATGTTATGGTATTTATGAAGATTATATGTTTAAATTATTGTTGTAATGAATGGTTCAATTCGACTATGTTATGATAATAGAAATTTCAGTATGGGTGACGTAACTCTACAAACTTGGTCTGGACGTCTGGGTTGGGTTTAGGGTGTTACACTATAGCTTTGTGGGTGATGGAGATGATGAGGGATAATTTTCAACAAATGTTAAATAATGATGGTTTTACAAGAAATTGATGAGAAGTGATGAAAAATGATGGAAACTTGAAAGAGAAATGAGTGAAGTAAGAGAAAGATGAAGAATAATGGAGAAGTTTCTCCACACTACTTGGCTGACCACTTTTTGAGGAAGAAGAAGAGATATATTTTTTCTTTATTTCAATTTTTACAATATAATATTCAATAGGGAAAAGTCAACAAGTCAATACTAATGCATTTCAACACTTAAAATTTTAATAAAATGGTCTCAACGTCATCCCATCGCCACAAGTTAATTTTTTTTAATATTTAATCTCATGTTTATTCTAAATGTCTAAATTAACCTCGATGGCAAAAATTATTATTTTTACATTAGTCTCTATTTCTTGCCCGATTGGGCTAGTAACAGTTAGATTAGCTAAAATTCCTAGGCTTCTCAATGAAATAAGATTAATTTAATCCATCAAAGATTCTAATTTTCTCATGTCGGGATTCTACTAAGCTTCTCGATATGTCGGTATGTAACAGCTCAATTTTGACCCTAATCGGACAAAGTGGTTTCGAGACCACGAATCTGAGTCTAAAAATATTTTAATAATATTTTCTGTGTTAAATATGTGTGAAATTATATATGTGAAAGTTTCGTGAAATAATTTTACTGTTTGTATGCTTAATTGGAGAAAATGGTTAAATCGCGTAAAGTAAAAATTTGAGGGTTAAATATGAAAACGCTTAATTCTTTTTGTCTTTATAAATTGGAGGTTCTATGTGGCAATTAAGCCATTTTCCAAGTTAGTGGACGGCATCAGGTGATATATATGGTTTTCTTATATTATTAATATAATAAATATATGTTATAATAAGGTATAATATATTATTATGTTATAATAAACATTAAAAGAAAAAGCCATTATCATTTTTTTCCCTTCATCTTCATCACGAAACAAAACAAAAGAAAACAAAGAAACAAAGCTAGGGTATTCGGCCATTGTTGAGCTTGATTCAAGGTGAGTTCTAGCTCGGTTTTTGATAATTTTTATATTTTTGAGATCGTTGCTTCGAATACTATCCGACCTATGCTAGAATTTTTGATTTTGATGAATATTTTGAGTTATGCCATTAATGAATAATTGTGTTCTATGATGTTTGATGATGGATTATGAAATATGTGTTAGATTAACATGTTTTGTCTTTGAATTTTTGGTAAATTTGAGTAATTAGGGCTAAATTAAAAAATAAATGTTTGAGGGACTAAAATGAAAAATAAATGAAATGCATGGACTTGTATGAATACAAGGAAGATTCGGCCTAGCTATGTTGTTGTGAGATTTTGTGTAAATTGTGTTTTATGCAATTGGGATTAAATTGCAAAAAGTGTAAAATATTAGGGATAAAATGGTAATTTTCCTATTTATGTGTTTTTGGATTAAATTGAATGTTTTAATATTTAAATTAGCTCATTCTGTATATATTTAGATCAAGAACCAAAGAAATCAGAGTTAGATCGGGAGAAAGCTAAAATCGTCGAATAATCGTCCGGTTTCGGTTTTTCACCGTCCGAGGTAAGTCAACTAGCAATTTAATGTTATTAATTAATATATATATACATATATATATAGTATTTCGATGAGCTCAAATTGAAAGTATATAGCTTGAATTTAGTCAAAGTAAAAATGATATGTATATATATAAATATATGATTAATGTTCGAATATACATATATGTATACACATATATGTAAGCTCTTGAATTTAGTTGAAGAATGAATATGGCTTATGTATAAATTCTTGGTTATTAATCGAAAGGTATGTATAGTGTATATATATATAAGGTTCGAATGTATATATATATGTAAGTACATATATGTACAAACTATTGGATTGATTAAAAATATATATGTTATATTTGCATAAGTAGTTTTGAAATGGTATGTACATGTGAGTTGAAATTTATATGTATATGATAGAATTGAATGAGCACATAAATATATATTTACATGTATATGTTTTTTGTATTGAGTTTGGGTATAATTTTTATATAAGTTTATATGAAGTTCGGAAATACAAATATAATTGAATATGTTTTTGTGTTAAATTTAGGTATGACTATTATATAAAGTATGTATGAGACTCAAATATATACAAACTTATATATGTACATGTTTATGTATTGAATTTAGGTAGGATAATTATATAAGTTTATGTGAGATTCAATTATGTAATTATATTCATGTGAAGCTTTTGAATGGAGTTGAAGGTACAAAATTGTTAGCTTGGATTACTATAAGATGTTTGAATGTATGATATTAATAGTAGGCCTTAATGTATTAAGTTATATATCTGTATATGATCATATGTATAATTAAGTTATTGAGCTGGATTCAATATCTGAACTTTATATACCTATGTGGTTTAAAGGTATAATTTATATATATTGAGCTAAATTTTTATACATGGAATCTTATATACATATACATTTTGAAAGTGATTTGTATTTATATAAATTGAGTGTTTAGGCTCGGTGCCTAGCAGGCTTGATGCCAATGATATGTTTCAGACTTTAAGTCTAGCAGGCTTGTCGCCGGTGAAACATTTCAGACTTTAAGTCTAGCAGGCTTGACGCCGGTGAAACATTTCAGACTTTATGTCTAGCAGGCTAAGTGCCAGTGTATTGAATCAGGCCTTAAGCCTAGCAGGTTTTGTGCCGGTGAATCTATTCATATCATGTGTTTACATGTATTGAATATGTGTATGATTTAGTGATATGGATTTATAGAATATTTATATACATTTTGTCATTGTGTTTGATGAGCATATAAACATTAGTTTATATGTATTTGATGAGTATCGATTTATATATATATATATTAAATTTTATGAAATTGTTAGGTATATTCGCATTCAGATAGATGTATGTGAGAAATTTATATATACATTTTGGTAAGTATAAATGTATTTGGTTATATTCGTTTGATGTGTATGTATATATATTTGGTTATAGAATTTGTTAAGTACATAAATATGTGTTCGGTTACACACATATGAAGTGTATATGCATTCGGTTTTAGGTATTTGATAATGATGTTTGCATTTGTTTATATGTAAATGATATATAAAAGTATTCGGTTGTAAGTTTTTGATGAGTATTTAAATATACAATTGTTATGCATATTGTATATACATATTTATATATTCATTGGTAAGCATTCTACGAGTACATATATTTGATTATAAATAAGATGATTATGAGTAAGAAATATTCAAATAGTAATATATGTCGTATTTGTGATTTCAATAAGTTTAATTATGAATTTATATTATTCTTCTTTTATATATATTTTAGTTATGCTATAGACTTACTAAGCTATGTAAGCTTACTTTGTTTGTTTATGTCTATCTGTTTATAGATCAAAAAAAAAATCAAATCAAGCTTCAAGCTCAGGGATCGTCAGCAAGTTTATCATCTTATCTATTGTCTCGGTATTTAAAATATTTAAATTCTAACTATGGCATGTACAGACTAGATAAATGTTTTGAAGGTCATACTTTGTTGTATTGTATATTAATATAATAGCCATAGTAAAATGGTTTATTTCCTTATAGATTTGCTAGTTTGTAATGTCTTTACTAGTTGGATTATAATGTCTTTGTTTATTAAAAATGGTTAGAAGAGAAGTTTAACATTTTGCATATTTAATGTATAATATATATGTATTGATTTTGAGATGGTTGTGTTTTGTTCAGTAATGCCTCGTAACCCTAATTCGGCGATGGATACGGGTTAGGGGTGTTACATTTGATTGGTATCAGAGCTACGGTTTAGTCGGTTCTAGGACTAACGTTGCGTGTGTAAGTCTAGTTGTACATGCCATAATTTCTATACAGATAGTGTGATGACTTCTGACATTTGAAAATATGTTTTCGTATAGTAATGGATCCCGATCGAGTTGAAGCTGATGATGTTGAAAGTATAGCGCCTGTTCCTACATAAGGGACAGTGCCCGTTGACTCCCGGCCTACCTCGAGTAGTCATGAGGGGGAGGCAAAACAAGCCTTCTGCCAAATGATGAATGATTGGTTACGCAATATATTCGAACCAATCCGGCTGTGCAACAACCCCCATTTCAAAATAATCCGTCTCTGTTACCTGTGATACCTCCAATGGTTGATCCGATGAGAGTAAGTAGACCCCTTGTTGATAAAATTAAAAAATACGGGGCTGAAGAGCTTAGGGTCACAGTTAAAGATGATGTTGAACGGGCTGAATTTTGGCTTGATAATACTATCCGTGTATTTGAAGAACTATCATGTACACCTGAAGAATGTTTGAAGTGTGCAATATCTTTATTACGTGACTCTATTTATCATTGGTGGAATACTTTAGTGTCAGTAGTACCGAGAGATCGTGTCACCTGGGAATTCTTTCAAACAAAGTTCCACAAGAAATATATTAGTCAGAGATTCATAGATCAGAAACATAAAGAATTTCTTGAACTTAAACAAGGTCATATGACTGTTACTGAATATGAGCGGAAATTTGTACGACTTAGCTGATATGCCCGAGAGTGTGTGGCAACTGAAGCTGTTATGTGTAAGAGATTCGAATATGGGTTGAATGAAGATATTAAACTGTTAGTAGGAATTTTGGAGATAAAAGAATTTGTGGTACTTGTTGAACGAGCTTGCAAAGCTAAAGAACTCGGGAAAGAGAAGAGAAAGGCTAACTTTGAAGCTAGAGATTTTCATAAGAGAACATTCAGTAAATTATTTCAGTTGACTTCAAATAAATTCAAAGAAGATCACAGCCGATCTAAAGCTAGTGCAGGGTTTTCCAAACGGGATCCAGATTGACCTCCTGTGAGTTCACGAGCTACTTCAATTGCTAGTGTTGGTAATGTTCGACAAAATAGATCAGAGTGCAAGCATTGTGGTAAATGGCATCCTGGAGATTGCAGATTGCATGATCGGTCTTGTTTTAAGTGTGGATCAAAGGATCATTTTATTCGAGAGTGTCCGATGATGGCTTAGCAAAACACAGTTCAGAGTACTAGACCGAGTAATGTGTCAGTGCGAGGTAGACCACCCAGACATACGGGTAATGCAAGTGGTATTCAGAGATGATATTCTGATCTACTCTCGTGATGACACCGAGCATGCTGAACATTTGAGACTTGTGTTACAAACTTTGTGAGATAAACAGTTGTATGCAAAATTTAGTAAATATGAGTTCTGTTTACGTGAAGTCAGTTTTCTGGGCCATGTTGTATCAGCATCAGGTATTCAGGTTGATCCGAGTAAAATTTCAGCTATACTTGATTGGAAACCTCCGAGGAATGTCTCTAAAGTTCAAAGTTTTCTTGGGCTCACTGGTTACTATAGGCGGTTTGTGAAAGGATTCTCTATGATTGCAACCCCGATGACAAAGTTATTACAGAAAGATCTTAAGTTCGAGTGGTCAAAAAAAATCAGAAAAGCTTTGATCAGTTGAAAGCCCTTTTGACCGAAGCTCCAGTACTAGTTCAGCTAGAAATGGGTAGAGAATTTGTTATTTTTAGCGATGCATCTTTGAACGGTTTGGGATGTGTTGGGATGTGTTTTGATTCAGGAAGGCAAAGTTGTAGCTTATGCCTCGAGACAGTTAAAGCCACATGAAAAGAACTATCCGATGCATGATCTTGAATTGGTCGCTATTGTGTTTCTTTGAAAATATGGCTCCACTATTTATTCGATGAAAAATGTCATGTTTATTCTGATCACAAAAGCTTGAAATATTTGATGACTCAAAATGATCTGAATTTGAGACAGCGACGGCGGTTAGAGTTGTTAAAAGATTACGAGCTTGTGATTGATTATCATCCTAGAAAGGCTAATGTTGTTGCTGATGCTCTAAGTCAGAAATAATTATTTTCTTTGCATGCAATAAATGCGTATATAGCTATGTCTGATGATGGTGCGATAGTAGTTGAGTTAAAAGCAAAATCGTTATTTGTTCGACAGATTTGTGAAGCTCAAAAAGCCGATGATGATTTAATTACAAAACGGGCTCAGTGTAACTTGAATGTTGATTCAGAGTTTCTAGTTGATGCTGAAGATTGCTTGAGATTCAGAAACTGATTATGTGTTCCGAAAAATTCAGAGTTAATTCAGATGATATTGAATGAAGCTCATAATAGTCGATTATCTATTCATCCAGGTAGCACGAAAATGTATAACGATCTGAAACAACACTATTGGTGGCACGGCATGAAATGAGACATTTTTTACTTTATTTCGAAATGTTTAATATGTCAGCAAGTAAAATTCAAGCTTTAGGTACCTTCTAGATTGCTTCAGCCGATCATGATATCTGAATGGAAATGGGACTAAGTCACGATGGATTTTGTATCTGGTTTACCATTGACACCGAGTAAGATAGATGCAATCTGGGCTATTGTTGATAGACTGACAAAATCGGCTCACTTTGTTCTGGTTTGTACTGATTATTCACTTGATAAAATTGCTGAATTATATATTTCTCAGATTGTGAGATTGCACGGGTTACCTATTTCTACTGTTTCGGATAGAGATCCAAGGTTTACATCGCGGTTTTGGAAGAAACTGCAAGATGCACTAGGTACTAAACTGCATTTTAGCACTGCTTTTCATCCTCAGGCAGATGGTCAGTCCGAACGAATCATTCAGATACTTGAGGATATGTTGAGATGTTGCATTCTTGAGTTTGAAGGTACATGGGAACGATACTTGCCTTTGATTGAATTTGCGTATAATAATAGTTTTCAATCTAGTATCAAAATGGCACCTTACGAGGCTTTGTATGGTCGTAAATGTCGTACACAATTGTATTTGACAGAGCTTAGTGAAAATAAAATACACAGGTCGATTTGATTAAAGAAACTGAGCAGAAAGTGAAGGTGATTTGGGATAGCTTGAAAATAGCATCGGATCGTCAGAAATCATATGCAGACTTGAAGAGAAAAGATATAGAGTTTCAGATTGGAGATAAAGTCTTTTTGAAAGTCTCACCGTGGAAGAAAATACTCATATTCGACCGTAAAGGCAAATTGAGTCCGAGATTCATTGGACCGTATGAGATTATAGAGCATGTCGGACCGGTTGCTTATAGATTACTGTTGCCACCTGAGCTAGAAAATATTCACAATGTATTTCATGTTTTGATGCTTCGTAGATACCGATCTGATCCTACACATGTGATTAGTCCGTCAGAGATTGAGATTAGATCTGATATGTCGTATAAAGAAGAACCGATTTGCATCTTGCTCGTGAGGTTAAAGAGTTACGAAATAAGAAAATTTCGTTAGTTAAAGTATTGTGGCATAAACACGGAGTTGAGGAAGCAACCTGAGAGCTAGAGGATACAATGAAAGAACGTTACCCACACCTATTTAGCGGTAAGATTTTCAAGGACGAAAATCCCTAAGGGGAGGAGAGTTGTAACAGCCCAATTTTGACCCTAATCGGACAAAGTGGTTCCGAGACCACGAATCCGAGTCTAAAAATATTTTAATATTATTTTCTGTGTTAAATATGTGTGAAATTATATATGTGAAAGTTTCGTGAAATAATTTTACTGTTTGTACGCTTAATTTGAGAAAATAGCTAAATCGCGTAAAGTGAAAATTTGAGGGTTAAATATGAAAGTGCTTAATTGTTTTTGTCTTTATAAATTGGAGGTTCTATGTGGCAATTAAGCCTTTTTCCAAGTTAGTGGACGGCATTAGGTGATATATATGGTTTTCTTATATTATTAATATAATAAATATATGTTATAACAAGGTATAATATATTATTATGTTATAATAAATATTAAAAAAAAGCCATTATCATTTTTTTCCCTTCATCTTCATCACGAAACAAAACAAAAGAAAACAAAGAAACAAAGCTAGGGTATTCGGCCATTGTTGAGCTTGATTCAAGGTGAGTTCTAGCTCGGTTTTTGATAATTTTTATATTTTTGAGATCGTTGCTTCGAATACTATCCGACCCATGCTAGAATTTTGATTTTGATGAATATTTTGAGTTATGCCATTAATGAATAATTGTGTTCTATGATGTTTGACGATGGATTATGAAATATATGTGTTAGATTAACATGTTTTGTCTTTGAATTTTTGGTAAATTTGAGTAATTAGGGCTAAATTAAAAAAATAAATTTTTGAGGGACTAAAATGAAAAATAAATGAAATGCATGGACTTGTATGAATACAAGGAAGATTCGGCCTAGCTATGTTGTTGTGAGATTTTGTGTAAATTGTGTTTTATGCAATTGGGATTAAATTGCAAAAAGTGTAAAATATTAGGGGTAAAATGGTAATTTGCCTATTTATGTGTTTTTGGATTAAATTGAATGTTTTAATATTTAAATTAGCTCATTCTGGATATATTTAGATCAAGAACCAAAGAAATCGGAGTTAGATCGGGAGAAAGCTAAAATCGTCGAATAATCGTCCGGTTTCGATTTTTCACCGTCCGAGGTAAGTTAACTAGCAATTTAATGTTATTAATTAATATATATACATATATATATAGAGTATTTCGATGAGCTCAAATTGAAAGTATATAGCTTGAATTTAGTCAAAGTAAAAATGATATGTATATATATAAATATATGATTAATGTTCGAATATACATATATGTGTACACATATATGTAAGCTCTTGAATTTAGTTGAAGAATGAATATGGCTTATGTATAAATTCTTGGTTATTAATCGAAAGGTATGTATAGTGTATATATATATAAGGTTCGAATGTATATATATATGTAAGTACATATATGTACAAACTATTGGATTGATTAAAAATATATATGTTATATTTGCATAAGTAGTTTTGAAATGGTATGTACATGCGAGTTGAAATTTATATGTATATGATAGAATTGAATGAGCACATAAATATATATTTACATGTATATGTTTTTTGTATTGAGTTTGGGTATAATTTTTATATAAGTTTATATGAAGTTCGGAAATACAAATATAATTGAATATGTTTTTGTGTTAAATTTAGGTATGACTATTATATAAAGTATGTATGAGACTCAAATATATACAAACTTATATATGTACATGTTTATGTATTGAATTTAGGTATGATAATTATATAAGTTTATGTGAGATTCAATAATGTAATTATATTCATGTGAAGCTTTTGAATGGAGTTGAAGGTACAAAATTGTTAGCTTGGATTACTATAAGATGTTCGAATGTATGATATTAATAGTAGGTCTTAATTTATTAAGTTATATATCTGTATATGATCATATGTATAATTAAGTAATTGAGCTGGATTCAATATCTGAACTTTATATACCTATGTGGTTTAAAGGTATAATTTTTATATATTGAGCTAAATTTTTGTACATGGAATCTTATATACATATACATTTTGAAAGTGATTTGTATTTATATAAATTGAGTGTTTAGGCTCGGTGCCTAGCAGGCTTGATGCCAGTGATATGTTTCAGACTTTAAGTCTAGCAGGCTTGTCGCCGGTAAAACATTTCAGACTTTAAGTCTAGCAGGCTTGACGCCGGTGAAACATTTCAGACTTTATGTCTAGCAAGCTAAGTGCCAGTGTATTGAGTCAGGCCTTAAGCCTAGCAGGTTTTGTGCCGGTGAATCTATTCATATCATGTGTTTACATGTATTGAATATGTGTATGATTTAGTCATATGGATTTATAGAATATTTATATACATTTGGTCATTGTGTTTGATAAGCATATAAACATTAGATTATATGTATTTGATGAGTATGGATTTATATATATATATTAAATTTTATGAAATTGTTAGGTATATTCGCATTCAGATAGATGTGTGTGAGAAATCTATATATGCATTTTGGTAAGTATAAATGTATTTGGTTATATTCGTTTGATGTGTATGTATATATATATATTCGGTTATAGAATTTGTTAAGTACATAAATATGCGTTTGGTTACACACATATGAAGTGTATATGCATTCGGTTTTAGGTATTTGACAATGATGTATGCATTTGTTTATATGTAAATGATATATAAAAGTATTCGGTTGTAAGTTTTTGATGAGTATTTAAATATACAATTGTTATGCATATTGTATATACATATTTATATATTCATTGGTAAGCATTCTACGAGTACATATATTTGATTATAAATAAGATGATTATGAGTAACAAATATTCAAATAGTAATATATGTCATATTTGCGATTTCAATAAGTTTAATTATGAATTTATATTATTCTTATTTTATATATATTTTAGTTATGCTATAGACTTACTAAGCTATGTAAGCTTACTTTGTTTGTTTATGTCTATCTGTTTATAGATCAAAAAAAAAATCAAATCAAGCTTCAAGCTAAGGGATCGTCAGCAAGTTTATCATCTTATCTATTGTCTCGGTATTTAAAATATTTAAATTCTAACTATGGCATGTACAGACTAGATAAATGTCTTGAAGGTCGTACTTTGTTGTATTGTATATGAATATAATAGCCATAGTAAAATGGTTTATTTCCTTATAGATTTGCTAGTTTGTAATGTCTTTACTAGTTGGATTATAATGTCTTTATTTATTAAAATGGTTAGAAGAGAAGTTTAACATTTTGCATATTTAATGTATAATATATATGTATTGATTTTGAGATGGTTGTATTTTGTTCAGTAATGCCTCGTAACCCTAATTCGGCGATGGATACAGGTTAGGGGTGTTACACGGTATATGACAAATTGGAAATGTGGGCAATTACATTTCAAGTTTAAAAAAAACCTCTAAATTTCTTATAATTATCCTTTCATTCCCAAAATTTGAATTTGAGTCTTGTTATACCTCCTTCGCAAGTCTCTTACATGTCCTCAATCAACGAACCACATACCATACATGTGTCCCTATAGGGCAAACCTCACATCAAATGAACCTTAGTCGTTAAGCAACACCATAATGAACTTTCACTAAGCCATCTCTGCAGGTGCACATGGAGTCTTGGGCACATTAATTACCTAATTGTCCTAAGATGTCATATTGTCAACCTAGAATGTCACATCACCACCACTTCAATGAGACAAGATATGACTCTGCCGCCAATAAGCTCAAGACGTGTGGCCTCTTTTATCTCCCATATATTAGCCTAATCACAACACGTGAAAGATGATAAAGCACACACCAAGATACGTACAACTTTCTTCTCCAACCAACTGCGCTCTGTCCTCCCAATTCTCTTCTTCATTGAGAACTGCAACTCTCTGCTCCAATCCAAGGTGAACCGCCATCATCACGGGTGTATATTCCTCCTTGACATTTTCTCTTTTAACAAATTAATCCATCGAAGACTGTAACATCTCATCATGATAAAATTTCAACAGATCTTCCCTTGCCTCAGCTTAAAATTGAGTGATAGTGACATCTCTATAAGTTAGCGATAGTCTCATGTAAAATGGGAATTAATCAATATAGAATTTTGAAGTGTTCAATTATACCTTAGATTTAAAATGAATTGAATCTAGAAATGGTACATTATAATCCAATTCCTATTTTTCAATAAAAAAATATTTTTAAAAAATATATATATGAAATGGGCTTTCAAGCTCTACTGGGGTGATTAGGGCCGGGTTTGGTTAAAAGGAATAAAATAAAAATGGGATTGAAATTGTGATGATTAAATTATTTAGGGGAATGAAAAAGAAGAAGATGTGCATGTATGAGGCTTTAGCTGACATCTACAACACTTAAGGTGTATTGGGTCATATCTTGAAACAACAAATTGCGGGTAGTGCACGGCAATTCTGATAAATAATTAAATTTCATTTTCGAAACTAGAAGATCCCAAGATTTGGTCCTTTTTAGTGGAGATGGCTTCTTGATTTTGACAAGAAACTAACATGCTTGGCTGGCCTTTACAATTAAACCTCATTTCTATCATCATCCCATTTTTCAATTACATGTATTTGGATCATATCCTAACCTTTCTTTTATATATATATATATATATATACATATCTTGTGTTAGTTGTAATATTGTTAGAAATTAAACATTGAAAAAATGGACGGTATGATCGTCTTTGTCATGAGAAAGAATGTTAATAGAAAGTTTTTGACGAACATTGCTGAACTGCGTATGATATTATGGTGGCTGAAGCTCTCAATTTCATGACAAAAAAACCGATAAATTTATGTTTTATTTTTGAACAAAAAAGAAAAACATGCAAAAAAAAAAGTGTTTCTAACTTGTGGTAATAATCAGTTGCAGATATTGTGGTAGAAGTTTTTTTTATCAACCAAAGAAACTCGGAAAAAATTAGTGCCATTATCTTTTAATGTTTAATGGACATGCGAATCAAAAAAATTTCACTTATCGTAAATAAGATTTCAGTGGTTGATATGGATTGAAATTTTGTTCTCATCACAATGACTTGCTTCTTGAAAAGTAAAGTGCCTAATATTAACTAACATATTTACTCTTTTTTAATGTATTTAAATTACGTTTTTAATTTTAACTAAATTTTTATTCGAGAAAGTGTCAACGAGAGAACTCAATCATTATACTTATATAGGAGTAAGCTTACAACGAGTGTGAGTGATGTTAAGCCTAAATAATCTATTGTACTATGGAAATTATAGTAGATTACTCTTCAAACAAGACCTTGCTAATGTAGGATTGGATCCGAACCATGTAACTAACTAGTTGTATTCTTTATTTTTCTTTTCTAATTTTAACTTGTTTCTATAAATTGCAATTAGTTGTAACAAGTTAAACAATAATTCGGCATTTACAAAATGTCTTTTTCAAATCGTATTTAATGTCAAAAGAAAGTTATATTTCAAGAATTGAATAAAACGTTGTGCATGCGGACATTCGTATCAAAGATGAAATCAAGAACTTTGTACAAAGAAATTGAGATTAAATTATAAAGTGTCAAGAGTTTAAAGCTAAAAACTATAATTTTTTTTATTTTATCCAAAAGACAAAAAACGCTTAAATTAAATTATTTAAGAGGGACCAAAGCATTTTCTTACTTTCATCCATAGATTTAGATTCATTAGCGATTATATTACTTTTCAAGGAAAGACGCAAGTTCAAATATAAACCATAAAATAAATAATTATATTATTAATTAAGGTTGAATTAAAATAGAAAGGTTTTGACATGAAAACACATTTTGCATTCCAAATCTTTTTTTCCTTTTTTAAAAAGTCAAGAAAAGTATTCAAACATAAACATGATAATTTACAATTTATATATATATATATATATATTAAAAAAAAAGGTGAGTAGATTAGGGTCTTTCCTAAGGAAGAAGCAAAGACCACATGTGGGCAAAGCCAAAAATTGAATAGTTCGACAATTTCCAAAAGTCAAAACATTTAAGGAGTCGCACGTGAGCAAGCAGTGAAAGAGCTGGCATTTTTTCTCTACAAATGTATCAAATCTACCTTCTACAATTCAAATTTAAAATTTAATTCCTATACTTTTATATAAAAATTTTAGTCCCTTTCTGTCTAATTTTATTGTTAAAGTTAATGGTGTTAACGGTAAATAGCTTTTTAGCCCTCAATATTTACATTTTTTTCTTTTTAATTTTATCATTACTCTTTAAAAGTACTTTAAATTAAAAAAATTTAAAATTATCTTTTTTCATATTTTAGATAAAATATATTTAAAAATGAAATAAAATAAAAAATACGTAAAATTCAAAAAATTGATTTTAAAAATATAAAAATTTCAAATTTCAATGTTATCTAAATCAGACCAAACTAGCCAATCGAACCGGGAAGCGGTTGGGAGGTAAAAACCAGTTGAATTGTGAACCAGTACGAACTAATTGAACCAAGCTTAAAATTAATTGAACCAATTTTGAACTGGTCTGACCAATTGGTTCCCAGAACAATCGATTAAAAGCAAATGAATTATTAAAAATATAAAAAATTAAAAATAAAAAAAATTGGTCCAACTACCAGTTGAACTAGTTTTTAGCCCGGTTCAATTATTTTGTACCAATTCACAAGTTAACCAAATTTTTACCTCTCATTGAACTAATACCCCAACTGTTTTTTGATCCAATTAGGCCAGTTCAGTTTAGATAGCATTGAAATTTGAAATTTTTATGTTTTAAAAATATTTTTCATAAAAATCTGTTTATTTTTTAATTTTAAAGAGTTATTTATTTAAATAATATTTTTAAATTTTATTTTTTAAAAAAGAAAAATAATTTTTAATTTTTTTAAAAAAATACTATACTATTAAAGGATATGGACCAAAATGACAAAAGAATATAAATGTTGAAGGCTAAAAAAGTTTACAAATTTTAAATTTTGGTAGATCCACAAACCGGTACGGATAGGTTGAACCAAGCTAAAAAGACAATTGAACCAATTTTTTTTTAAAATATTTTTATTTTGATTTTTTAATAATTTATTTGCTTTGAACTGGTTGAACAAATCGTTTTGGGAACCAATTAGTCAAACCAATTCGAAATCGGTTCAATGGTCAATTCAATTAATTTTTTTAGCTTGATTCAATCAGTTCATATCGATTCACACATCAACTGATTTTTTACCCCTCACCAGATTGATACTCCAACTAGTTCCGAGTCTAACTTGTCATAACATTAATGAATTTTACAATTTAAGTTTATATTTTTATTTTTTGAATTTTAAAGTTTTTAAAATTTTTAAAATTATAATTTTTTTATTTTTTATGTTTCTTTAAATATGAAAAAAAAAATTAATTTTTTAAAATTTCATGTACTTTTAAAGGGTATAGACCAATTTAATAAAAAAATATAAATATTGAAGGTTAAAATTTTATTTTACTTGTGACATTGTTAACTTTAACAGGAAAATTAAATGGATGGACCAAGAGTTTAAAAAAAAATACAGAAACTTAATGTCTATAAAACTAAATTTTAAAAGAATACAGGCACCTTTAGTAGATTTAATTTTTTTCCACTAAAAAAAAACATAAATTTCACCAAACTTAATCCCCCTCTCCCCTTTTAGCTTCCTTTAAAGCTTTTGCTCTCAAAGTAGCAATCATAATAATCTCAGGAACCCTCATACATCAACTTTAGCAACTACCTATAAATTTCTATTTTTAGCTTTCTTTTGTTTCTATTCTCAACTTAATATAATTATTGCATCCCCTTTCTGTCTATTTATTTATATAATTCCATTTTATATAAACAGTGGACCATACCATTTCCCTCTGTATATCTTGCCTTTTAAGCACTCTTTTCCCACCCTTTCTCTCATTTTCCCTTTTTTTTCTTCTTCATTTCATCAGCTTCACAAATTTGTTCTCCATACTTGAGAGCATGCCTGAATGTCCAGAGAAAGGTAAGAAGTACAAATCTTTATCTCTCTCTTCTCTCCATCTATCTATCTCTACATAAATACATACATACACACATATATATATGATGTCTTCATGTTCCTTCTTTACTTATCGAGATATATTTTGTCATAATATTTTCGGATAATGTGATCATAGATATCTTTAGGCTTTGTAGGAGCCTAATACATACGATGACTAGCTATTTCAGGACGTTTTGAGGCTTAATTGTCTCTTATAAGAAGATTATTCATTTATATTAATCAAATTAATGCATTGATAAAGTAATAAATCGATCTTATTTTTAATTTTTGGGTTCGTGGGTGTTTTAGGGAGAGATTTGATGAGATAGGCAAGAAGATCAAGAGAGAAGCAGATGTTTCAGCCAATTATCAGATGGGAAGAAGGCATATGTTGGGTCCTCCTGGAACCCTAAATACGATTACACCATGCGCCGCCTGCAAACTCTTGAGGCGTAGGTGTGCTCAAGAATGCCCATTTTCTCCATATTTCTCCCCTCATGAACCCCAGAAGTTTGCTTCTGTTCACAAGGTGTTTGGTGCTAGCAATGTCTCAAAGATGCTAATGGTAAGAATTGATCATAATTCAAACCCTAAACCCGTAGTAATTATTATCTTTTAGATTTTGCTTTCCTCTAATGGTGGCTTTCATGGTGTATTAATACAGGAAGTACCGGAAAGCCAACGAGCCGACGCGGCCAACAGTCTTGTTTATGAGGCGAATGTGAGGTTAAGAGATCCAGTTTATGGGTGCATGGGTGCAATTTCAGCTTTACAACAGCAAGTTCAATCTTTACAAGCTGAACTGAATGCAGTAAGGGCTGAGATAATAAAATACAAGTGTAGGGAAGCTAACCTTGTACCGCCCTCTTCCCATGTAGCCATGCTCTCATCTGGGGCTGTTTCGGTGGCTGCACCACCTCCAGCCACCACTCAACCACCACCTCCACCACCACCACCTCCTCTTCCTACTACCACCGCCGTTACAACTTGTTCCATATACACCCAACCCAACACTTCTACGGACTATACCACCCTTTCAAATGATAATGTTTCCTACTTTGGATAAAAAAATATTTATTACCTTAGACTGACAGCCAAAAGAATCCCCATTTATTTTTCTCTATAATGATGCAAAACAAACATGGAATAAAAATGAGGAAGAAATGAGTATTCTTGTTTCCTTGCCTTTTTGTTTTGTTTTGTTTTATTTACTCACTCAAAACATTACTGTCTAGCTTGCTCAACAATTGATAAACTTTCATATATATGCCTTTTACCTATAAATTTGTTGGTTGATGTGTTTCTTTCTTCTACATTTTGTTTTCTTATCTTGATTTCCACTTCTCTTTCAAATTTTCCTCATTCAATAATATGGCCACTATCATACGGTGAATGGACAATATATATTCTAATTCCCGCAACCTTATTTTCTCCTTGGTGACATGCATGTCAAGTAGATACTACTGATTATAAAAGAAAAGTTTTTGTTAAAAATACTATGGAGGCACCTAGGACTCAGATTGCATTTTTCCCCCTCTACTCAAAAAATGAGCAAATTAGTCTTTGTACATTATTTTAAAGCACAAATTGGTCCTTTTTGTTAAAAATTTCATCCATTTGTACTGTTAAAAACTAGCGTGTTTGACGGAATAACTAGATAGTTGTATGTCAAGTGCCATGCGTACCTCAGACGTACAATGACCAGTTTTCAACAGTAGAAATGAATAGAATTTTTAATAGAAGGACGGTTTACTCTTTGATCTAACATATATGACTAATTTGTCTTCTTTCTTTTTTTTTTTTGTCAAAGAGAATAAAATGCAACCCGACTCCTTGTACAAGGGCTTTCATGTTACTTTTACCAAAGAAGTTCATATTGCATAGCTATTGAGTGAATTACATATCCAACCCTAGACAATGGCAAACACAAGTGAGAATTTGTTATTGGGGTACTGTAAAATTGGGATATCCTAGTAAGAGGTGCAGATGGAATAATAGCAATTTTGGTGAACTTTAAAATTTTATAATTTTATTTCAGTCTCCCAATATCACCAATTTTTCGATTTAGTGTGTGTGGGAGGGTGAATGCGTTGCATGTGAAAGACAGGCTGTTAGCACATGCTATTCTGTGCCATTGAAGGATCTAATATTTCATGAATTTGGGAAGGGGAGACAAAAGGTATATATTTGTTTTGATCATCCCCAAGTAGGGTTAGAAACTTCTAAAGAATTTTTCTTTTATTTTTATTATTATTATTTTTTGGGTGTTTGGATTGTTGAAAGCATACAAATGAAATACTTTTATCATACATAACTCTTATTAGAATTTTTTGTTCATCTAAAGATATTTTACCCTTTTTGCTCATCTTTCAGGTCTTGAACATATCAACTTTTTTTCATAATTATATTAATTTGTAAGTAATTACTTTTTTTAATGTGCCCATAATTTTTTATGCCTATATCTTCATCTCCTTTCTCTTGTTAGTCATGAGTTTGATAATTTTAAGTTTTTTTTTTTTTAGAATGTATATGCTATAAGAATGATATAATATATATAAATATCTTAAGGTAAATGATTAATTATTAATGGGGTAAGTCTAGCTATTATAGAAACCGATGGAGCTAATATTGCTAGACATAAATGTTTAATTACTTTTCCTAAATTTATCTTTTTAAATTTATTAGATTTTATTTTATTTCTATTCCACCTAAAATTTTAAAATTTGTTCCAATAATTCTTTTAGGCAAACTAGAATTCAATTACTATTATGGGTGCTTGAGCACTTACATTAAATTGGAAATTAATTTTAAAATATGAATTTCTCCGTGCTCCCTAGATAGTAAAGGACCTAGCTAGCAAAAGTGAGAATCTAGGCCAATGCTAACCCTCATTAATTAATCACAGCTAATGAATTTGGTTCAATTATTGATTGGGTTGACCCATCTCAAAGTTGTATTAATTGGGCACACTTTAATAAAAGCTAGTGAATCTTGTCAATAAGCTAGTATTTAGTGAAAATGTAAAAAAATAAATAAAAATTGATATTTTGTCAATGACAGTGCCATTTGCCAGCTAGCTAAGATTATTTTGCTCAATCATGGGTTTGCTTGGCGTGTTGGAAATTAAGTGGCATTTTGGAACTTGTATTGCTCATTTAAGCAAGCAATGGGAAACTTTTCATTTCATTCATCACCTTTTTCCTTGGATATGTTCATTTTACTGTTTATATTATTATAATTGTACTTTTAATAACATCGTTTTCAAAATTTAAATATTTATTAATGAAATATATTTTACCTAGTTATTAATTAATTATAATATATATTATTAGTATACTAAAATTTATAAATATAAAAAATAATTATAACAAAAAAGCACAGAAAAGCGAAGTGGATGTACACATACACATTTATACTCTATAATTGGTTTTAAAATCTAATCCCATCATTATCATTTAAATTATCGTGTGGATTCTCTTTTAGATTATTTTGGGTTTAATTTTATTATATGTGAGTCTTAATTAAATATATTTTGATTTTTAATTTATTATGCTTTGTATTGAGCTGATTTCAATTCTAGTTGATTAAATATGTATTATTTGTGGTTGTACTCGTAATTTATACTAGTAAACTCCTTAAAAAATTCAAACCAAGAACTAATTGCCCAAACTAATATTTCAATGTTTGATTAATGTTATTTCACCTATCAATCGAATTCCAACTCAGTTTGTAAAATTAAAAAAAAAACTCATTATTTTTATAAAGGACTAAATAATTTAAAAGAAATAACACATATAATAAAATTTAAACCTAGGATATCGTAATATTGATTAACTCAGCATTATTGTTTCAAACAAAATCACATTTATTTTTTAATTAATTCTCATGGTTATTACAACAGTAGATGATCTACTGTTGTTGAGTCTCTAGAATTGTAAGAGATGTGATGGAATTTGGTCTCACGTCATGGTTGCTTGAAATCGTGGCATCTCACCTTTGTCTCTATGTACAATCCTTTCATTTTCTTTTAAACAAAAAAGAATTCCCACTTTGATTAAAATAATAATAATAATAACCAAAAGGATATTCCGCTCTTCCTTTCACAATCTGCCTAAGATTTTACAATTTATGGTCTCTATTCAACATAAGGATGATTGCCACCTACTATAGAAAACAAACAGGGGTAACCTATATTATTATTTATGATCACTATTGTGAGCCTTTTTTTTAATACAAATAATCTAAAACAAATTAATCAATTAACAGACTAAAAATTATTTAAGAAAATGATTCGATTTTTACTGTGACACTCGATGCCGCTTGATTAACCGGCTGCATCACTTACGTTTCCCCTCAATCATCACACAATTATAGCCCAGCTCATGGATAGGTCTAAAACTAATTGTGTATTTTTTTTTTTAATTTCACAAGTAACCTTGAAAAATTTTCATGTGTTTTTTTAAATATTTTACTATACTCTTATAGGACACTTGTTAATCTTTTGACCCTGCTGGTGAAGTCTAAAAACTCCATTAGCAATGTACCAAATATTATTCCATAAAATAATTAAAAAGGACACTTGAAATCATTCTAGACCCGCTTGTGGATTTTTTTTATTCCACTTATTCTTGATATATTACTAAAAATTAACTTTTGAATTTTTTTATTTGATTCTATTAGAAGATATTTTATACTTTTTTAAGAAAAAAATATTTTTAAAATACTATATTTTTAAACTACATTAATAGTCACCTAAATTCTTTTTTGGTCACTCAACTATTAAAACTTACAAAATGGTCACACTCAACTATTTAATTTTGTCTTTTTCAGTCACCAATTGGCTAACAGTAGCTGTAATACCCTATACCCAACCCAATTTACCAAATCTGAATATAAAATGTCACAATACTTACATACTTAATAAAATTTTACAATATTCAAAAACCATACTAAATGTATATCTTATTTATTTAAAATCCTTTCTAAGACAAAAGGTTTGAATGAAACATTTCTCGTTTGTCATAGACTCTCAAAGGTAGTATAAAGCCTTACACCATAAATGTTTGACAAAACAAACATATCCGTGGTGTGTATTATTATTTGTCATTTGAAAACAGGTTTCTAAAAGTGTCCCTTTGTATGCATAATATTGCCTTCAATCTGCCACCATGACGTATCCCTGGCTTGGTCCCTCCCGACGCACGGGTTCGATTCTCGGAACCTGCATACCAAAAGACACATGTAATTTCAAAAGAACTTAGTAAGCCTCACTCATTATTACCTTTAAGTTATGTTGGAGAATTTCTCGACTTAAGGGTTTTGGATTTCCTTTCAGACCTTGGCAGATACTTATCTGATTCCTAGTTGGTGAATTACCATACACTAATCTCTTCACTTAACCATATTTACACTTCTCACCCAATTGGCGGATCACAGACTTCACCCTATATTTTGAATCTCATTATACAATTTCTTTGTAGATAGTAGTTGAATGCACTTCTCAGAATGATACCCAACAGATGTTACTCTTGGCGAATTCTTTTATTAGATCTAGCGATTATCAAAACACCAGTTACATCGTATTTCCAAATCAATCCAGACAACCAGACTTGCTTAAAAGAATATAAGGTTTTAATTCAAGCAATAGAATCTCAGTTGACTTCAATACAGAACTTAAGAAATTTTGAGTTTGACAGACATTAGCACCACCAATATTCCAAATACACAAAGTTCCCTGACATGAAGGATCAGTATGGCGGAATCATTAAACGGGTGCACTGTCGAGAACACTTTTAGATAATGCCTCATAGACATGCCCAGGTCTTACCACAGAGGTGGAATATCAACTCGTCGTTTAAGCGTTGCAGAATTTACAATACAGACCTTCCAGAAAACTTGCCACAAGTATTCCCTAGATGACTCTGCCACTGAGGCTTTCTGAATAATACGCTAATAAGGTTTTATAGAGAGCTCGCCAAAAATCCTTTATAGAGAGTTCGCCACAAAAGGCTTTACAAAATATTTGCCACAAAGACTTAACAGAGAGTCCACCACAAAGGCTTTACAGAATATTCGTCACAAAGGTTTTACAGAGAGCTCGCCACAAAGGCTTTATAGAATATTCGCCATAAAGGCTTTATAGAGAATTCGCCACAAAGGTTTTACAGAATATTCACCATAAAGGCTTGGTTTGGTTTGCCATCAAGGCACCAAACCAACTGTCGTGCTCGACGATATGGATTTGCCTAAACTCAGCATAACCTGAGGTTTGTCCATCATCGCTCCTGAGACACGCTAGTAGACAAATGCAGCTCTTCCTTCATTTCTAGAATATGTCATAGCCATGGTCTTTCCATATAGTTGCCTCATTACTTTTCTTGTTTACCGTCTCGGCGGACAACGTACTAACCATAATTACCATCATGTTTACTATCCCAATAGACGTCATCAAAGTACCACCACGGGGTCCGTTATTGTATCACATACTTTCCCAACACTCTGTCTAAACCCCTTTAATGTCAACATACATTATCATACATCACTCAACTGACATAATGGACGCATCTACACAGATTTCGCTCATAATCTTAACAGAGTCGTACTTCCTAACATATAACTTCTCATGCATGCTTACCACACATTGTCATATTCATACAGTGCATCATACACTTTAGAGCATACATATGAATACTTTATAAAGAACATATAACCATACGTACACATAGCAACTACTCAAGAAGATATGCACATCGACCATACAAGGATTCATTATAATATAATGTGTAGAAGTTGGGTTTAGAGACTCGCTAGAAACCTACCTTAACTTGTCTTGGAGCTTCCGTTTCAAATGTTCGTCCCAAATCAACAACAGTAACTATTTAAAAGATCATAATATTTCCATTAGAATCCTCATTATAGATATTTTACTAACGTTTCAACTACATGCAACCCTCAAGCAGGGCCTTCCTGTAACACCCTTTCCTTTTATAATCGTAACGTGCAAAGCTGTAAGACTTACCATAAAGCTAAATCTACTCATTAAACGATATCTTAGTTTGGTTTTAACAAAGAACAAGAAGTGAATGTTGAGGTCAGATAGAAGAACCTGAACATTAAATAGACAAAAAAAAACATCTAAAATGTCCCCTTCCCATAAATATACTCTCAATCCCCCTAATTTCCCTGCCAAATCTAGGGTAGTTATAAGAAAATCCGGCGAAAGTTTACCTTATTGTTGACTAGTCATGGGAAAGGCCAAATCAATCAAATTGACTTTCGTTGAGAAGTGGCCAACCATGCCGCTGTGATGGTGTGTTCATTTAACTTGTTTTAGTGCACAAGCAATCTTTCATACATCTTGCTACTCTGCTCTTTACTTTGATCTCTACTTCTATTGTTGCGGAATCCCAACAACTCCCAACTAAACCCGATACAAGACCCACTTGAACAGTATTTATGCAAATTGGGCATACTATGTCTTGGCGATGACTCACGTTTGGTGTGGTCTTAAGGACAATTAAGTCTCTTACAACTTTCTCATACACTTGACAAGCTCTTAGTGCTTAAACAAAACTCTGGGGCATATTCTTCTTAGGCGCACACTTTCTTGAGCATAATTTTTCTTCACTTGAAAACATCTTGCAATTAATTCCTTAGATACCGCCAACGAGCAGATACTTTAACACTAGTATATGCCAATACTCTGACACGCCATCCAGCCAACAGGGTGGCGGATTACGTTACACAGCATGCCAAACAATTTACATACATATTTTACTCATCTTTTCGAATTCACCGATTTTGGGGTGTGACAGTAGCAACTTTTAAAATTGGCATAATAGCAACTTTAATCTACAACATTTATACATTATGTCAATTTAGTCTTGATTTTAAAAATCTAATCCTTAACCTTTAAACATTGTGTAATTTAGTCCTTTTGCAATTTTATTTTTCTTTACGATATTTTCACTTAAAAAGATAAAAAAAACAAATTTATGAGTTAAATTTAATTAAAACAAAACCAAAAAATCCAAAATAATAAATTTCATTTATTTTAAAATTAATCCTCAATGGAGAAAAAGAATAAATATTATATTTTATATTTTATAATTTATAATTAAAATTAAGTGGAGTTAAAAGTTAGTGCTGGAATCTATGCATATGTAAAAGCATTTATTGTAGAGTAAAATGAGGGATAGAGTGAAAAGTTAGTAAATGTTGATATCTAGGGATTTCCAAACAAATATTTTCTTTCCTCAAATTCACTGAATCCAAAACCAGTCGACCAATTCAATATTTCCTCTTTCTCACTTTTGTTAGGAATTTTATTGAATTAAAATAAACCTTAAAAGGGATCGATTCTTCAAGTGGTTGGTTTTTTCTTAAATATTGAAAAATTTAAAAAAATATATTACTATTATATATATACTCTAACAATACGAGGTTCACATTACAATTTTTTAATACATTGTACTCTTTTTTTGAAGCATTTATTTACAATTTGGGTAAATTATTTTTTTACTCGTTGCCTTTAAATTTTTTTAAGTCATCCCTTGCCTCTTCTTTAAATTCTTTCTTTATAATTTTGTATATGTTAAATATAAAGTTAATTTTAAATAAAGTAGATCTTTATTTTGAGATTTTACTTAATTGTATTAACTTTTAATGTTATCGTATTAATATTAATTTGTTAAGCTTAAAATATAATTTCAAAGCTGATTGAGTCTTAGCTCGATAGGCATTGGCATAATTGTCAATGTAGGAGGATGTGGTTTCGAATGCGTTAAAGCACATTATCCTCCTATTTTTGAGTTAGAGAGGGACTATGAGTAGTTCTAGACATTGTGTCAAAAAATATATTATTTTTAAAAAAGACACATATTAATAATATTAATCAAATTAAATTTATAGTTTTCAAATATAAAAAGAATTAATTAAATCAATTGATTAAAATAAGCAAAGATAATTACAAATTTACAGAAAAAAAAATCAAATTTTGAAAATTGACATTAAAGCAAATTAATTTAACCATATATAAAAAATAAATAACTTGTAAGAAATTGTTAATAATATTATTTAAACGATAATATATTAATATTAATATTCAAACCATGATAATATTTTGTATTATTTTAATATTAAATATTTTTAAAAATTAAATAACAATAATATATCTAATTCTAAATTAGTTAAATATTTTTTAAAAATAATTTTATTACTTTTTCAATTCATTAAAGATTTTTAAAGAAATTTATAAAAATTTTAAATAAAAATTAATGTTATAAAAAATATTATAAATTTAATATACACAACCGACTACGAAATATAAATTAATTATAACTAAAATAGAGAGAAATTTGGTCATGAATTGTAGGCTAAGTTATTAATTAAATCTCCAAGGTGAACAAAAAAAAAAGGAAGAAGAAGAAGAAGACAACATCCTAGGTTCTTACTCAATTGACCTATGTTTCTTTTAAGTATGTTTGCCTTCAAATTTATACAAGTAAGAGAGAGATTTTGCATGGGGTTTTGGTATTGAAACTGAAAATATTAAATTAGAATTAAAAAAAACAGTAGGTGTAATTAAGGTGATGATAAGAGGAATCTTTGCACAGCTGTTACATATTAGATGGTCTTAGGGAAAGATGTCTGAAGTTTTAGATTAATATGTAAGAAAATTTATAGTTATGATCAGAAATTAAGAAAAAGGATTATAAATTATATATATTTATGACATTAATTTTTGGCGAATTAAGGTGTCAGGTGGTAAATAAAAATTGCAACAATGTCAGATGTTGTTTTAGGTCATATATTAAGTGAAGTTGATGTGATTATTAGGGAGACACATCCCTTCTAAGATTCCACATTTACACATCCATTTAATATGTGACAAACTGACCATTTGCAGAATTTCTCTATAATTATGATTACAGTTGAAACTGATATTTACTTCCTACTTGTTATAATTAATATATTCAAATTCAATATTCTTTAATCTATACTTGTCAATTCTAAGTGTGTTCATATTAGAATAGAGTCAAAATAGGTTTAACGTCACGATGAGGAAGATCATGATGCCCCGATGATATGATGAACGACGTCACAACGATGCAACATGTTCCCTCACAAAAGTGAATTTTTTCTCCTAGTTAAACTTTGTTATTTTTTTTCCATTTGAACTCTGATTTTAGCCTATAAAAGGGGCATTTAGTAACTTTAGAAAAGAAGATCATAACAAAACAATAGAGAGAAAGTTAAAAGAGAAAAGTTTTTGAGAGAGTTTTGTAGGGAATTTTGTACTTAAGTCGGAGAGCTTTGTTTTTCAGGGTTTAAGGTTTTTTATTTTGAATATCTCCATACCATATTCTCGATTATTTGCTCAGTAATGAAGTCTCCTTTCACCCACGTAAAGATTTGTGGGTTTGGTCTTTTCTACTTTTCTTAATCATCGTTTAATAGGTTTTTTATGTACCTATAATTAGGTTTGAGTTCACCTCTTCTAAGTTATTGTACTACTTAATGCTCTAATATTTTACATGTAACTATTTCATGTAAAAATATGGATTATAGTTGATGAGATAAATTATAAATAAATTTGTCAAGTTTTAAAGTAAAAGAAATTATAGTAAAATATACTCATAATTATTAGGACATTAACTTACATAAATATAAATTGTATTAAAATACATTGTTTTAATATAAAAGAAGATATGTTTGTTTTTAAAAATAAAAGAAAAAGAAGAGAACATGAGCACATAAATGTTTTAGATGTTCCCTCAAAATAAAACATTAAAATCGTAAAGCGACATGGACCCCAAGTTTCCAAATAATAGAGTTTGACCATGCATTCTTTTCCAAATTAAGTTACATCATTTCTTCTCAATTATTTCACATTTCTTATTTATAAATATTTTCTTCTTTTTTTGAAAAAAATATATTTTTTTTCGTAAAGCCAGTTTGCTCCATTGGTGTGGTTTGGGCACCAAATAAACAAGCCCTGATTTCTTCGAAGTTTTTTTTTTTTTTTTTAAGAAGAAAGCTGAGTAGTTCACTTGAGAATCTGTTGATGCTACATTATGTCCAAGATATACACCTTTCTCAAAAATGGACCCAATTAATACATGTCATCTCTCCAATTCTACTCACATCTCTGCAATTCCAGCTTCTTAACCTAAATTTTGGAAATTTTACCGAATTCATGTCAACAACAAATTCCATTGTTTTTGTTCATGGAATTTGAAACCCTACTATTTCTTCGGGCTTTTAGGAAATGCAACCCAAACAATATACAAGTTTGATAGTTTCGTTAAATTCAATGGAGCCAATTCCCATTTTCATCATTTTGACAAGATGATGAATCTTTTATTTTACACGCAAGCTTCACAGGTGAAATTGTAATACATGGTTTCCAGTTGTGGAAACAAGCTTAGTGAATGACACCATGTTTTTTACATGAATTAGACGAAACATCAATTTCTGTTTAAACAACTTAAGCTACAAAATTAGAGTTATTGAGAGCTTCGCATGTCTCAGTTGTAGAGAAGAGATGGGAGTTCACTGACATGGGAAAAAATCCTTACGTGACAATGGCATGAATATCAAAATTGCTAGTCTTGTTGGTTATGTGGTAGGTAGAAAGAGTTCATATAATAATTTTTCCATCAAAACCAGCTAATTCTAGACCTTCATTCTTTAATTGTTCAAACATTCTTCGTATCTGAACAGACAATTCTTAGTGATTACCATTAGTCAAAATGAAATAATATTTTAAACGCAATAATTTTTTTTTGGGGCAGGGGGGCGCTGGAAGTGTGAAAGGGATCATAAAATCAATTCAATTGTAGAAGGTAAGCATCTAAAAAGGGTTCAGTATAAGAATTCTTTGGAACAAGGTTAACTGAAAAAATAAGGTCTCCCTCTCTCATCAGAGAAGGATAATTTAATATAATAAAACCACACCTATTTTGTTTCTTCATATTTTAACTAATATCTAGCTCATTCACTTCCCATCTAAAATAACCCACGGTTCCACTTCTATACTATTCTATTCAGCGAGAAGCGAATTACAAGGAAGTTTCTTCCATATCTGTTTTTCTACAACACAGTAGACACAGGAAGACTATATCAATGCAAAGCAGAACACACCTTCAACAAACATCAGCTGCACAGGCATGCCATCTTGAACATTGTTAGTTAGATCTTAGATTATTACATGTGGTAGTCCATAAACCTATTCAAAGCATGAGACACATTCGACCGAATTCAGCAATAGAAATACTATATTTGCAAACAGCTCTCATGTTGGTCAAATTAATTATAATGACACTCACAACAAATCAAAAAGAGAAGTTGTTTTCATAAAGACCAACCTCCATAAATGAATTAGTGCTTTATTGCTCATAATCACGACAAAGAGAGTAATGGGGGTTTTTCAGATGCAAATCAAAAACTTGATTTTTACAACCAAGTGCAAAGAAATCAAGCCAAACCTTATGAGGTTGAAGAAACTGGTGCTTCATTCTTGGCACTTGCATTTGCAGCAGTATCCACAGATGGGGGTGTATAGATTCTAGCTTTCTTGAGAATTTCAGCAACAACCCAATGCTTACACTTGCTCAACGGCCTAGAAGGATCTAATTTAACCTAAGAAAAGTACATATCCAAGTATTGTTAATATTACTTTGACACTAAAGTACAAGATACTCATACACTGAAAGAAAATGAAAGACATACCCTGTCACCGATGTTGCATTCATCTTTTTCGTCATGGGCCATGAACTTGGAGGTGCGCTTGACATAGCGGTTGTAAAGCTCGTTGTGGAAGAGCCTGTCCACCTTTACTACCACCGATTTCTGCATCTTATTTGATACAACAATGCCCACAACCGATTTCATCTTGTTTCTTTTCTGTATTCACTTTGACTGGCTTATAAAAGGTAAAAATCACTATCTGCAAAAACCGTCCACTTCCAAAATCAAAATTTTTAAATATAAAAGATGTGAAACAGAGGAAGAAAGATCAGAGGATATAATCAAGATGGTAGCAAGACTTGACAAGGATAAATGGAAGAGAAAAGATAAAGGGAGGTGTGAGGAAACAGTTTCGGGAGGCATGAAGAATAGGGATGGCAACATGCAGGAAAGCTAATTTAGGCACCTGTATCATAATCCATTTAGTTTTTTACACTATACTGAATAAAATAAATAATACATTTATAAATATTGCAACAAACAACTTGAATTGTTTATGTAAGAATAGACAAATACAAACAACTTAGATAATAAATGCAACAAACAAATAATAAAAACACATTAGCACCAATAGAAAAATAATAAGAATCCATTGTTTGAAGACTAAAATAGCCATAGTTGATATCAACTCATGAAAATTTGTTCATGATCTCCCCCAAATATGCAAGTACAACCTCATTTGGACATGATACAACAAATAAAAATAATAATATAACTTCGTAGATGAGAAATAATACAGTTTAATTTTCAAAAAGCAAATTACAATGTAACATACCAATTATATTGTATACCTTCTATAATAATACAGTTTAACTCTTTGTCTACAAGGCATTCGTTAACCGAGTATATCATTTACTCTTGTCCTCAATGATCATAACATTTTCATTACTAGACATTTTTGAGTAATCCTATAAACAAATTAAATCATAGCATTAGATAGAAACATAAAAGGAATTGACAAATTCAATCAACTATAGCAGTAGGAGCAGAACGAGGGTTCCAAATAGGGGTGGCATAGTGGTGTTGCAGCCACTATTTTGCAGTAGTGGCACTGTCATCCACCGGTAAGGACCTCAATAGAAGTGCGAAAAATTTTCACATCAATATCGGCTATAACAGCCTGCTATTCTAGGGATGAGCATTTGGTTATCTCGGTTGGTTCAGTCTGTTAACAGACAATAATCTATAATAACCAAATCGACTGACTCAAATTGCCATGACCGACCTGACTTAACTTTGGTCAATTCCGTCGTTAAAAGACTTAACCAACTCTTCTTTCATATGCCTATTTTTTCTGTACCATATAACTTTTTTTTTAAAAATCTAAACATTCATCTCATTGGAGTCTTTAATTCTTTGATTTGCCTCAAAATCAAACAAACCAATCAAAAAGAACGTGCAGTACCTAAAAGCATAAGTTCATAAAGCCATAAACCCTACCATATGCTAAAATTTTCCAGTCCCAACATTCATAAAAGTGAAATTAAACAAGCATAGATGTAACAAAGCTTTGGTTAATTACCCCGTTGACTTTCTTTAAAGTTTTAAAATTTACTAAAACTGAAGGCACCATGCAAACTAAAGCATTATACAGTAAAGAGAAACAAATGTAAAACAAGTTGTCTCCAATCAGTATATATATATTTAAAAAAACATACAAAAATTAAGTAGTACTTATAAAGACAATAAATAAAAATCAATACCCACAAAAATTAACCCTAAACCCAAAAAATCCAAGGAGGTTGAAGCCTAAATCAAAGAATACCTTAGTGAATCTGAAAGAGGAAGGCAGAACGGTGAGACCGAAAGGAGAATGAACGAGGAGACTAGAAGGAATCTGAGCGGTGAGAACTGAGGTAAATGAGGCGCCGGTGCCGGTACCACCGCTTGCTTTGACAGTGAGAACGAACTAGAAAGAGACTCCGAAGTATTGACCGTGGTGGATTTAGGGGAGTTTTAGGGTTTTCTTATAGCATTTAAAAAATATATTTTAATATTTAGATTAATTTTGTTGGATTCAGGACTTCTCATTTATTGGGTTAGATTTAATTGAGTTATTGGTATAAAACCCATTTTATTTTTTTGGAATTTGGGTTTCTATTATTTGATTAAATATAAATTATATATATATCAATTATCAAAATTATTTTGCCGATTGAATCTTAGTTTGATTCACATGAATATTATTGTCAATATAGAAGAACATGAGTTCGAATACACTAATTAAAATGTATTATCCTTCTATTTATGAGTTGGAGAGGGAGCATGAATAATTTTAAATATTGTGTCAAAAAGAATAAATATGATCATAATTTATTACAAATAATAAATTTTATATAATTTATATCTTTTTCCAAAAAAAAAAGATTATTACAAGTTCAAAGGGGAAGGAAAAAAAATGAACATATAGGTATGGGCTAAGAGGTTGTGCCAAGCCCTTAGACCTAGTTTTCCATCAAAGCTTCTCCAATGGGCTTATCATCTTTATGCACATAACAAAGCTTCGCCAATAGTTTATAACTTGCATCTTATAATTTATTAAATTTCTTCTTGGTATGTGAATTAAATATTTATATTTAAAAAAATCAGCTTAAATTTTGATTATAATAGGATTAATAATAATAATAATATTTATTTTTAGTATTAAGTGAAAATTAGTGCATAATTTGTATTCATTTTAAACGACTCCGAAATTATCTTATCATATTTATTATCTCATAAAAACTATATTTCAATTATCAATCCCCCAATTATATGTTGTAATGGATTAATTTTAAATAATGAAAGCAGGGCCTAAGACAGAAAGGAACATAAAACATTGTTAATGCTGAAATAATCATAATTCTGATCAAAGCTAATTCTCACAAAAGTCTCTCAGAAACTGGGTCTAAGCCATTGCACAAATACAAAAAAAGAGAAAATTGCATAATAATCTTAAACACGACAAATCGACTTGAGGAATCGAATTTCCATGCCTTTATTCTAATAATAATAACCCATGAATTAATTAACCCTTCTGCAGTTCTTCCTGATCTCTCCCTTTGATCCAGTGAGTGGACTAATGTCTCCCATCTTAATCATGGCTGTAACAAAATCAGAGCTGAAGGAGCTCGGGTTTTTACTGTAAGCCCTTACAATGGAGTCGGTGGATCCCCCATTGAACAACTCTTGATCCGAGTGGAGCAGCCCCCTCTTGCCGATGAGGTTGTTGAAGTACTTGTTGTCAAAATATGTTGGAGTCTGGATGTCAAGCGGTGACAAATTGTTGTCCCCTGACCCACTCGATCTTGGGCAGTTGCTTTGCTTGGTTTTAGCAAAGGAAAGATCGATGTTGCTCTCGTTGTATATGCGAGCCCTGAAAGATGTGCACCTTGCTTGTCCAATTGTGTGTGCTCCTGAACAATTTACAGTATGATTCTACAAATATTGATCCAAAATACGGAATATAAACATTTATATTTAGAGAGAGGACGAACCCGATAAAGCAACCAAGTCCCCGGTGGAAAGACCAAGAGCATTGAACCTGGAAATGAGTCGGTTCAAGTTGGAAGTTGGCGCAGGAATGCCATTATTTGCAGCAGCCTGGCTTGCACTCCTGGCATCTCTTCTTCCAAGCTTCACGTCCCAATTGGGTCCTCCCAACTAAATACATATATATACCAAATGAGTATTATTAATTCTCTCAACTACCCTTTCCTTTTATATATACTAAGTAGGAGGGCTTACAATTTTAACAGAGTCCCTAGCAGCAATGGCCAATACATCTGCACAAGAAACAACACCGGGACAAACATTCTCTACTGCAGACTTGATGTCGTCAATCACATTGAATCCCCGAGCTGAGTTTCGATTTGGGACTGCATTTTTCTCTCCCGTGAACGACGACGTGTCGTCCAGTAGCAATGATCCATCACATCCCTATCACCCACAATTATACCTTATTATCGGGATGTGAGAAAATGTGTCCTATAAATCCTTACTTTTTAATGAAAAGGTCTTATGTTTTAAACATTTACGATGAATGATATTTCAAATAATGATACTAAAGCAAGAACACGCCCTCCAAGTATGATAAAAAGTTTGAATTTTGGGAGTAGCGGAAATTACATTAACAAAGCAGTCATGGAAGAAGAGTCGAAGCAGTGAAGCACCCATGCGGGCCTCTTTCATTATAGCAGAATGAACAGTGAATTTGACAGTTGAAAACAAGTTTGGACATGATTCTGAGTAATAATCGGTTGAAAGTTGAGCATTGCTGCTGCTGGTGATTCCCCAGAAAACCACAAGGAGAAGCAAAGTCTGGGAAAACCTGGAAAAAGAAGAAGCCATGTAGGATTAATTTCAAGTATAAATGTGGGTTTAGGGTTGGCAAATCGTCGCTTTATATAGAGATGTTCTCAAGGTTAATTAAATAGTCTTCACAATGTGCATGCCATATTTTACGTCCTCAAAAAACAAAACTTTACAAAATTTAAAACTATTAAAAAGAAACTCCTTTTTGACTATTCCTAATTTATTTGAATTTTATATTTGTTACATACATATATTCCAGCTAAGCTTACCTCAAGTAAGAAGCTTAAGTCAAACTTAGTTCAAGGTAAAATTTTATTTACTAAAGCTTCATTTAGTTAAACTTTGATGCTTGACTTCATATAGATTATTTCTACAGCAGCTTCAACTTAAGTTTGATTAGCCTTATTAATTACTCAAAGCATTACCATACTTAAATTGGCTTGCTTCATAACTCCACCTTGATTTCAATTTAAAATTTTCACTACTTTTCTTTTTCTAAAAAATAGAAAAAAACTAACACCAACTCGAGTTTGAATTATAAGTTTCAATACTAATTAAAATAATAATAAATCAGACTTTTCTCAAAAAAAAAAAATAAGTCGGACTAGATTCTCAAACTAATCGAGTTCAACTTCTTCAATAATCAGCCTAAATTCTAGTTCTTTTAGAGTCAAATTTGAGTGGTTTATAAGTACAAATATCTCGTTTACACTTTTAATTCTATCTATTCTTTTTTTAAAAAAATATGCTTACACATATAGCCTTAATTAAACTCCAAGTTTATTTTTGAGGAATGATTTAATTATATTACGGATGACAAGACTTGTAGATGAAGGCATAACTAGTTAAAACGGGTGAAAGTATTATGGAAGTCTCTGTATTATGAGTCATATTGCATTTTGTCCCATTTATTTGGAAAATGGGTGGTAAATTAGTCCCTATATGTTAAATTAAAAAGAGAATTGGTCCTTTCTATTAAAAAATTCATCCCATTCTATTGCTAAAAACAAATATATATAGCTGACAAAATAAGCATTGTGTGTCATGTATACCTCGTACGTTCTAGCGTACAAGAACTAGTCTTAAACATTAGAAATGGGTAAAATTTTTAACAGAATAACCGAATTACTCTTTGATCTAGCATAATTTGTTTAGTAAGGATAACTTTTAATACAAAATGTTGCAGGGTTAAAACTTTAAAACACGTCTTTTACTTAATTTGAAAAGATCTATTCGCAACGAGTTGGTGATATGTTTGACCTCAAATTGTGAAGAAAGGCAGTGTTGATGGATAGCAAAATTTCAAAGCCATTGTACCCCACATTCAGACAGCTTAGTTAATTATTAATTTAATTATGGTTTGGTGAAGACTTGAGATCTCCGATAACGAAAATACATAAGGATTTTAACCTAAACCATGATCTTCAGCATATTCGCTTTGATGATTTCAAACTCTCTTCATTACTTCTAGATAACACATGATCCTCAGAATTTTGATGATTTAATTATATTTTAGTATTAGCTAGGAATTTAGAGTTATCTATTTTTAAGTATAATTAAAAAGTTGAAAAGACAGTTGCTACCAATCTCTTGATTCGGTGACAAGAGCTATATTAATGTACGCATGAAAATTTAAGTTTGATTTCAAGCAACTTTATTCCTCTCCCCCAATTATCAACAAAAGATTAAAAGGTTTTAAAAGCTCCTAAACTTTTCAAAAATTAATTAAATTTTATACCTTTTTCCTACTCAATTAAGCCCTTAAACACTAAAATTACAATCAATTAAACTCTTTATCGTTAAACTTAACGGTCAATTGTTACAATGCAACAACAATCATTCTTTTCTAGATGTTTTCACCACGTGGCATACTAAGATTGTACCACGTGACGAAAAATGATATTTTATATTTAAAATTATTAAAAATTAAAGAAAATCATAAAAAAATTAAAAATTATAAAATATTGAAGTGCAAAAATATAAAAATATATAAAAACTATTAGAAATGACAAAAAAATATATAATATATAAAAATAGTTCAAATTGCAAAAGGTTGTTAAAAATAATAAATTATATAAACTAAAAAAATATAAATTATGAAAATATGAAATTTGTAAAAAAAATTATGAATTTTTTATATATATAAAATTATTAAAAATATTAAAAAATAAATGAAATATTTAAAAAATATTATAAGAAACATAAAAATTAGAAAATACATTAAAAATATTTAAAAAAGTACACACTAAGTATGGTTAGCACTATTAAAGATTATAAAATATTTCTTAAATTATTTGTTGTACTCGTTCATAGATCTCGTCCAACGACATCCATTGTCAACAATGTTTTGAGAGGTGAAGTACGGTGAGAAAACGGGTTAAGAAGATAAATGACAATTGAGGTATACCCACTTCTCCTAGCAAAATGAAGGCATGATGTTGTTGCAAGGTTGATTATTAATATTTATTTAAAAAATTATTACGATGCAAAAATACCATATAATAATTTTTATATACAATTCGAATCCTTTTTAATAGTAATTTACATATACAAATTTTGAATATAAAAAGTATTATTTCAATTTTTAATTTGAACTCTTTAAATTCAAATATATATAAATTATTAATAAAAATTAAATATATAAAAAGTTATTTGTTTCAATTTTAAATAATTATTAATATTTTTTATAATTTTTAAATTTTTTATAGTTTGAAGTTATCTAGAATGAATCTGGACAAAACATTGTCCAGAATCAAATGAAACTGGACAACCAATGTCTAATTCATTCAAGATGTAATTTTTATTAATTTTTTTAATTATTTATTATTTTTGAAAATATATTTATTTAGAAAAAAATTGTTGACCTCACATACCACATCAATATCCTTCCACGTGGAATCTTCTGTTGGTTATTGTCAACTACATCAACGTGTTAACGATTAAATTAATCAATTAATTGTTTCTCTTAATGAAATGAACTAATAATTATTCATTAAAGATTCAATAAGCACACTTTTTAAAAACCTCAATTGACTCTTATTTTTTATTAATGAAAACCTAATAGCTAAATTAAGAAAATATGCCAGTTTTTTTTATGTAACACCTCAAACTCGGCCTAAACGTTATGACCGAATCAAAAAAAGATTTTGAAACCGATGATACTTCGATAAAAAAATATTTTGTTATTTGATAAATCGTCTAAGTTTTATAAAACATATCCATTTATATATATTACTGAAACCATTACATGTTCTTTAAATTTAACCAATTATTTTGCAGCGGAAGTTTGAAAATCGTTTCAAACAAAACCACACTCGTGTTTCAAAAATAACATGTGTTTGCTAAAATCGGTATTTTGTCGAATCATCGCAGTTTAGAAATCATAACACAATCAAACCCAAAAGGGTTAAATTCCTAAAAGCATCATGGATATATTTTTATGGAATTTTCTTCGATACAATATTAGGAGTAAAGAAAAAAGGTAACACAATTCAAACTCTTGTCAAACTAGTATCCGACAAAAGTTTTAACCACCACTCCATTTAATTTAAGACTATTTTTACGAAACTTTTATCTTATATATTTAGTATGGGATAATCTTGTTGTGGATAATCTTGTTGTTTAATGTATGAGATGAATTTTCATAAATTTTTATTTATAAAATTTATTGATGAATATTTTATATAATTGGTGAATATTTTAATAATTTTATTTAATCTCATTCATTGTATATTTTTGTATACATATATTAAATGTTTTTAAAAATATTGATAAATTCGAAAAAGTATACCAGATCAATAATAATAAATATTAAATTTATTAAAAAATATATGCTCTTCGGTCATATTCAACTTTTCTTTACACCGTGCCTAACATTGTACGACAACTCAAGCTTTTTCATTTGATATGAGAATAATACATAATTTTCATTTATGAAATAAATGCTCTTTACGTTCCCACACATATATTATATTAGATTATGTTGCATTTACAACGTGGCATAACATTCTTATAATATATGATTTTGTTGAAATTATAAAATTGTGTTAAAAACAATTATAATGAATGGAATTTAAATCTTATGATTTTTCTAGACTTATTAAAATGAAAAAATATATAAATATCCTTAAAATAAAATTTATTCATTTGTAAAAAAATTTTGACTTTTGGTCATTTTTATTCTTTCGGAAAAAGAATAAAATCGATATTTTGTCGAATCATCGCAGTTTAGAAATCATAACGCAATCAAACCCAAAAATTCAAACCAAATAGTCCAAAAAGTCCGACGAGTCCAAAAATTATAAAACTCTCACGAAAACCAAAAATTTCAGTAAAATTGTTAAATAGTAATAATGAAAACAGTTTCCGTCAAGTGGTCACCACTGAGCCTCCGTCGCACCGACTCACCTATGTCTGTGGATTACCTGAACAGAACCGACAAACAGATGTGAGTTTTCATAAACTCAGTGTGTAACCCAACAGAGATAGTCATGCAACATATACAGAATTTCATATACAATTAGATACAGATTCAGACCTAAGTCCATAACAGAAACAAATATCAGAATCAAATAACAGATAACAGATCAGACATACAGAATCCTACCCCTATCCTCTACACACCATCTTCATCTATCCCATCACACCATGTGGGGTTAAAAACACTCACCCATCCCTACACACCATATAGTGTCGATGCGACACATAACAAACAATATATACAGTCAAGCTGTCAGAATATAGACGAAAGGTCGTCGTACAGATCACTTCCTCCACATATACAAATCCTACCCCAATCATAGGTACAGATGCAAAAATAACAGAATAAACATGCTTAACATGCTTGTACACAGATAAATACATACTTAATAGTACAGTCAGACATACATATCAGTTTCCTACTCAGATCAGACTATTAGAGTACCAGATCACATGAAATAGGATTTGGTTATCCCTTACTGACTCTACGGTAGGCCCACAATCGATCGGAACGACCCGTGCGACTTTAGGGAAATTTTCAAAATTTTGGGCCCACGTACCTATGTGGCTTGCCCGCATGGGCCTACACATCCGTGTGGCCCACACACCCAACTTGGCCTTGCCCGTGTGGCCCACATGGCTTGGCCCAAAACCCACACGCCCGTATAGCCCACACGCCCATTCTGGCCTAGCCCGTGTGGCCCACACGGCCACACTCACACTGTCACACGGTTGTGTCATGCGTATGGCCAGACATTCGTCAGTCACACGACCATGTCTCGCACATGACCGGCCACACGTTCGTGTGGCGTCGATAGACCCAATTTTTGGCTTTCACCGAACCTCGTTTTCTCGAGTTAGGGGTACACACTTAGCTCGATTTTGACACATAAGTAATCTCAAGCCCACTAGAACTTACAAATGACATTACACGTTCCCAAAATCAGTTTTTAATCCACAATTAAACCGAACCAACAAAACCTTCAACAATGAAATTCAAACGATCGATACTTACCTAACTTCACGAACAAACCCCACTACAAATTTGCAAGAGAAGAATTCTGTTTCACACGATTCGCTGCCAAACAACCCAGAATCACATTACCAAAAGAACCAGAATTGGTATAGAATAGTTAAAACAATTACCCCTAATTCGAACAAAACTCACTACCCTCACTTACCAGACAAACGAAGAGTTAAAAAAAATCGTATCACCGCAATTTTGGAAGAACAATTTTGACAGAATAAGGAAAAAGAAAAGAAATTTTGATAGGAAGAAAGCACAGAGAAAAAGAATGTCAGAAATTGGAAAATGAGAAATTTGGGAAAATAGAATAAAATGAAATAAAAGATTAAGCCAAATCCCATTACACCCACATGTATTAACCACCCAACTAACTCAGAATCTCACTACCACTGAACCACTATCAACCATCGTCGCCAAAAATTATCACTTATGCTCACGCGAGAATTCAAACACAGGACCTTTAGCAAGCTAATTCCTTACCACTCGAACTAGCAAGCTCATTCTAATATGAGTTTACAAACAATCTTATATAAGCCCACCCAACAGGGGTAAGCCTTAGATCAAAAAAATAACAAAAATTACAATTGTGGAATTTGAACCTAAGACCTCACACACACACCTAGAACACTTAGCCACTAAAGCAAATACTCATTTATTATCAAGTTTTACAGAAACAAAAATAAATTATTCAGGGTGTTACATTTTATTTGGCTTTTTAGGCCATTTGTTTAAATTTTAGGGAAATAGACCGTTTTGGGAAAGAGAAAGGGAAAGCGCGTGCTCTCCCTTTCTCTCTAAAAAAATAACCTTTATTTTATTTTAATAAATTGTTAGGGTTATGGTTTTTAAGTTTAAGGGTTTTTTAAGGTAATTAAGGTTAGAGTTTAGGACTATTTTGAGGGATTTGTAAATAGGTAGATTTGAGGGGTCGAAGATGTAATAATGCGCCTCAAAACACATATATTTTTTATGTCATTACAGGATAAGACCATTACCCCAGAAACTCATTAAGGAAGCCAGGTTTTATCCATCGCCAATAGTATTTTAAAACATAAACTAATGTGAGAAAATGGGTTAAAAAGATAAGTCATAATTGAGGTTGTATATAATTATTAATAATTTATACCCATTTCTCCTAGCAAAATGAAGGCATGGTATTGTTGCAAGGTTGAATATTAATAATTATTTAAAAAATCATTACAATGTAGAAAGACCGTATAATAATTTTTAATAATAATTTATATACGTGAAATTTGAATATGAAAAATATTATTTTAAATTTTAATTTGAACTTTTTTAAATTCAAATATATTTAAATTATTAATAAAAATTAAATATATAAAAAATTGATTCGTTTCAATTTTTTATAATTTTAAATAATTATTAATATTTTTTATAATTTTTAAATTTTTTATAGTTTAGAGCTCATCTAGAATGAAATTAGATAAAAAAATTATCCAGAATCAAATGAACTTAGACAACCAATGTTTGGGTTCATTTAAGATGTAAATTTTATTAATTTTTAAATTATTTATAATTTTTGAAAAAACATTTTTTAGAAAAAATCGTTGACCTATACCACGTCAGCATCCTTCTTCCATGTGGCTGGCTAGTAGCCATCTACATCTACAACATTAAAGATTAATTAATGAAATGAAGTAATTAGTTATTTTTTATTCATTAAAGATTCAATAAGTACACTTTTTTTTAAAGGCTATTTTGACTGTTTTTAAAAATTTTTTTATTAATGTCTTGGTTAAACCCTTATTTTATGAGTAGTATAATTAACAGAGACGAGCAAAGCCTTTGCTAAGTTAAAGCCTGGAGGTTTCGTCAAAGAGGTTTGAAATTTACTTTATTATTATTATTAATTTGTCAAAAACAACAGCTTAATTTGTTTAATAGATTGCTTGCTTTAATGTTTTTGTTTAATGCAGATCAGGATGGATAGTCAACATTTGCATGCGAAGGGGGTTCGTAATTATACTTAATGAAAACCTAACGCTAGAGATTAAATAAAGGGGGATTCATCCAATCAATGCTAAATTAACTCCATACAATTTACCTACTAATACCTAACCCTAGAGGTAATAAAAGGGTATAATTAATGTTTCTTGTACTTCTTCATGTTGTGATTGTTGCGAAGGATTCGTTGATTAAATAGAGAAAATCAAGCAGCACGATAAACGAGAAAAGCAATAATTTTTTATTATATTTATTAATAGACTAAATCAATATAACATAAGGTTAATTTTGTCTTTATATTTTTTTTAACTTTTCAATCTACATGGGAAAGTAACTTTGCCATATTGAGAAAAAATTGTATGAAATTGTGATTCCACGTCATCCTTATCCTTTTCCAATAGGAGAATGACAAATCAGATTTTTCTTCTTCCTTTTCAGTTTTTTTCTCCTGAAAAAAATCAAATCTAACTAAAAATGGTAGAAATTAGAAGGAAAAATTTGATTTATCATTCTCCAATTGGAAAGGGATAATGATGACGTGAAATCACAGTTTCATACAATCCTTTCTCTGGCAAAGAAAGTTAAATTCCAAACATTTGAATAACTTTTCAACTGATTAAATTCCCAGTAAAGTGACTACTTTCCATCATACCACACGCTACCTAAGGGTAAAGATCCATTAATGAATGAGTTTTTTTGTAAAAGTTGGATCCACAATTTGCTTTGAAAAAAGTCATGATAAGCTTTTGTTTGGTTTGTAAATTTAGAATTTAGTCATTATACTTTTAATTTTAGAAGTTTGCCCTTTTTACTTTCAAGTCCAATTTTTAACATTATTAAAATTATTTTGTTAAATTTAAGTTCATTATAACGTCATTTTTTCAGTAATATTGCTACCAAGTGAGTAATTTTTATTTTATTTTAAAATACCGTTAACAATTAAACTTGAATTTTAAAATTTAAAAAGTAAAAAGACTAAATTTCCTAAAATAAAAATAAAGAGACTAATTCTAAACTTATGAAAAATACAGATATTTTATCCATCTAAACATTACTATTTAGATATCCAAAACTGAAATCATTACCGCAAAAAGTGGAGTAAATTTAGATAATAAATGGGTTTTGGGTATTTGTTAGTCTCCGTTTAGCTTAGGTTTGTGTCTTTTGTTAGCTGATTGATTGTATTGGAGATCCAACTTTTGTTTTGAAGGGGTTTTTTTTTTTTTTTTGTAAACAAACGTAGCTAAGGAAGTTTAAACCTAAATTAACACTTCACTCGAGGTTGATCAAACAGTTTAATATCATTATTATTGTTACAAGTTATTTTGGCTAGGTAGGTAGTCTATAATTTTATTATCTTCTCTTGAAATATGTTGGACGTGCCATTGATTTGCATTTGTTAACAACGGTTGAATTCGCCTGATCAAAGCAGAATTTGAGTCCCTAGAACAGGTGTCTTGAATAGCACGAACTGTCTCTATACTATTTGTGTTCATCAATACTTTGTAATGTCCCCAATTCAAAATTAGAGTCAAGCCATTAAAGATGGCCCATAATTCAGCTTCTAAAGCTGAACATATCCCAAATATTGGTTGAAGCCTAAAATCCACATCACGTTTCAATCTCGCATGACTCCTGCGATTACAAACATATGTCACCATCTCTCTACCTAATTAAATATGATTAATAATTTTTGACATTCCTTGTATTTATGTACTTAACGAATATCTAACGCTACAAATTAAGTTTAATCTAAGATAAATAATTCATATAACATGTTTGTATTTTTTGGAAGGTGTTCTATTCAATGTAGTTAGTTTCATATTGTTTCCAATTACACCGGTCAATGTGCATCATTCTTGTAGAAAACTAGAACGATCAACTCTATTTTGTATTGATAAAATTTTTAATACTATCGATTAGGCTAGTTCATTTCTCCTAATTCTAATTGCACCGACTGGAATATCGTGCACCAGTTTGTGCATGAATAATTTTATAAAATTATTAATCTTTTAGCCTTTATAATAATAAATATTAAAAACTTTAACCACTAAAATTTAGCAACTTTGAAATTAAAAATTAAAAAAAATAAAATACAGAATTTATATAACAAACAAACGAAATAAAAAAAAGGGTTAAATTCCTAAAAGCATCACGAATATATTTTTATGGAATTTTTTTCGATACAATATTAGGAGTAAAGAAAAAAGGTAACATAGTTCAAACCCAAGTCAAATTAGTATCCAACAAAAGTTTTAACCACAACTCCATTTAATTTAAGACTATTTTTACGAAACTTGTATCTTATATGTTTAGTATGGGATCATCTTGTTGTTTAATGTATAAGATGAATTTTCATAAATTTTTATTTATAAAATTTATTGATGAATATTTTATATAATTGGTGAATATTTTAATAAATTTTATTTAATCTCATTCATTATATATTTTTGTATGCATATATTAAATATTTTTAAAAATATTGATAAATTCAAAAAAGTATACGTGATCAATAATAATATATATTAAATTTATTAAAAAATATATGCTCTTCGGTCATATTCAACTTTTCTTTACACCGTGCCTAACATTGTACGACAACTCAAGCTTTTTCATTTGATATGAAAATAATACATAGTTTTCATTTATGAAATAAATGCTCTTTACGTTCCCACACATATATTATATTAGATTATGGTGCATTTACAACGTGGCATAACATTCTTATAATATATGATTTTGTTGAAATTATAAAATTGTGTTAAAAAAATGTAAATATCCTTAAAATAAAATTTATTCATTTGTAAAAAAGTTGACTTTTGGTCATTTTTATTCTTTCGGAAAAAAGAATAAAATTGTTTTTGACATTTTTATAGTTAAGTCGAGACTAAGATTATTACCAAATCAGTTAAATATTTGATATGTGATGTAGATAAATAAAAAATAAATTGAATAAAGCAAACTAATTTCTAAAACATACAATATAATATAAAATAAAAAACAAAATACAGCTCGAATAAATGAAAATGTAAAATAAAAATTGAAGTATAAACTGATAATTAAATTTGCTAGCATAAAGGTAGAGGTGCTCACGGCCGGGCCGGGCCGGGTTCGGGCTGGGCCCATAAAAAATTTTGGCCCGAGTCTGGCCCGAAATATAGGCCTAAGATTTTGCCCAGGCCCGGCCCGGGAAAAAATATAAGCCCGGGCCCGGCCCATTTTTATTTTAAAAAATTAAAAAAAGTATTTTAAAAATATTTTAAAATTAAAAAAATTAAAAAAAGTATTTTAAAAATATTTTAAAATAAAAAATTAAACAAGTATGTAAAAAATATTTTAAAATTAAAAAAATAAATATATTTATTATATCGGCCCGAGGCCCGGCCTGTTTTCTAAACGGGCCTATTTTTTTTGCCCAAGCCCATATTTCGGGCATATATTTTTACCCAAACCCTCCCATATTTCGGGGGGGCCGTCGAGCCGGGCGGCCCATGAGCACCTCTACATAAAGGACGTTGCTAAGAACAGGCATAGTACAATCATATTGGTGTATGAGTTGGTGGAAAATTCTCCACGCACTAAATAAGAAAACAAGACACAAGAAGATGATTACACAGTTCGATTTTCTTACATCTACGGAAGCTAGCTCAGTTAGAAATATTCTCTATCTTCAACAATTATAAAGTAAACCTACTCAATCACACACACCGTGATTATTTCTCTCACCCTTGCACTTTGAAGATACACTACTCTCATCACTATGAACACTCATTGTGATCATAACAAGCAAAAAACCAGAATAAGTTTTACTTTAAAAATAGCACTCACTACACCAAAATAGGGTTTTAGCGGCGCTTTTTTAGGCCTTTAGCGGCGTTTTTAGAAATAAGCGCCGCTAAAGGTCTTGGTCTATAGCGGCGCTTGTCCAACAAACGCCACTAAAGACAATGATCGTTAACGGCACTTTTCGCACAAACGCCGCGAAAGACCCTGATCTTTAGCGGCGCTTTTACCACAAACGCCGCTAAAGAGCATGGTCTTTAGCGGCGCTTCTCCCACAAACGCCGCTAAAGACCCTCGTCTTTAACGGCGCTTTTCCCACAAACGCCGCTAAAGAGCATGGTCTTTAGCGGCACTTTTCCCACAAACGCCGCTAAAGAACTAGTCTTTAACGGCGCTTTTTCCACAAACGCCACTAAATTTGGCAGATTTGTAAAAGAAATTTTTTTATATTTTCAGCCCTCCTATAAAGAACAAATCAGAAGAAATCATATCTAAAGCAACCGAAAGTAATAAATCTATATAATATTTAAAATTAAACAAATAATATAATAAAAATCAATAAATAAAATAAAATTCGTATTATTCTTACAAAAATGTTAAAAGTTAAAATGATAATTAAAAGTCAAAATTGAAGTATATTTACATGATAGTCTAAGACGGCGGCTGTTGCGACTGCTGAAACATCTTCATCATACTCTGAAGCTGCTGCTGGAGTTCATCGAACTTTTGACGCTGCTCTGCTTCCCTCGCTGCAGCCTCTGCTGCCCTCGCTACAGCCTCTACTTCTTTTGCTGCAGCCTCTGCTTCTCTCGCTACCGCATCTGCTTTAAGCTGCTGCTGGAGTTCTTCATACTTTCGTTGAACCTCAGCTTCTCTCCCTGTTGCATCTGCTTTAAGTTATAGCTGGAGTTCTTCATATCTTTTTTGAACCTCAGCTTCTCTCGATGTTGCCTCCGCTTTAAGTTGTGTAATTTGCTCAATTGTTGCCGCTTGCATCTGAGTCATCTGGTCTCTTAACCTCTGAACTTCAGCTTCAGCCCGACTCCCCGAAGGCATGTATTGTTGCGAGCTGGATCCAAAATATTGGGATGGGTTAACAAAAGATCCTTGAAATCGAACCCGACCATATCTGTCAGGACCCAAAACTTCAGTGATAATCTGGTTATCAATGTCGTCAATATGAACAGAACTATCACTGGAAGCAATCGCTTCGTTTCTCTTAAGACCAAAGCAATTGCCTAACTATCGGTACATTTTTCTAGGCAAGTTTCTCAAATATATAGACGTTGATTTCGAGACTTGCTTACATGGAATATCTAATACAATCTCAATAAAACAGTAATATCATAAAAATGATACAATACAACAATAACATATGAGATAAATATGAATTTTTGGCAACTCAACATTAAAATCACGATCCAGTCCAAATTCCACAATACAAAAGATTGCTTTAGAGAGTTTCAATCCATCAATTACCAATATTCATAATCTCAAACAGAAAGATCATCCATAATGGGATAGACATTCATGCATAATCCAAAAATAAAGTTTAATAAATTGTCAACACCTAAATATAAAACTTGTCTCCACACAGATTTGGTGGACAAATAAGAGGACACTCTAATACTAAATTGTCGATTTTAAATTTCTCAACAAAATTCTATTATAGAATTATACGATAGAGATGAGTTAAGTTTGTAATAATGGAAGTTTAAGTTAGGATTTAATTTGTTTGAGATATGTTTATTAATATACACATTGTCTAGATACGTTTATAGATTAGATTCTAACTTGGTTTTAAAAAGTTTCATGCAGTTGAAACTCAAATTTCCTAATGTCATTTTATTTATTATTCACATGAAAACATTTTATTATTTAATAAAAATTTGGATCAAACACTACACCAAAACAGGCTTTTAGCGGCGCAAAAGTCTTTGCGGCGCTTAGAGAAGCGCCAGAAAAAACGCCGCTAAAGAACGCGTCGCTAACTTTAGCGGCGCTTTTCCCATAAACGCCGCTAAAGACCACGACCTTTAGCGGCGCTTTCTCTCCAAACGCTGCTAAAGACCACGACCTTTAGCGGCGCTTTTCTCACAAACGCCGCTAAAGACCACAACCTTTAACGGCGCTTTTATCACAAACGCCACTAAAGACAAAAACCTTTAGCAGCGCTTTTATCACAATTGCCACTAAAGAACGAACCTTTAGCGACGCTTCTAGCAAAAACGCCGCTAAAAATAGAATCTTTAAAAAAATTATTTTAATCAAATAATATTTATTTTTATGATAAATAAAAAATATTATTTAATTAAATTTTCTATGAAAATTTTAACTTTAAAACTAATTATATAAATTAATGAATTTAATTTTAGAATTTAAAATAATAAATTAATAACACAATTAAAATCCAAAAGTTAAAACTCAAGTTGTCGTAATATTAAAGTAAAAATAAAATTTAGAATCAAAACTAAAATAAACAATGGAAAGAGAGCTCAAATGTAGGTTTTTGCTGCAAGTTACACAGACAATAACGAAAAATTAAACACCACATAAAATTTATCAAACTAGTTAAGAAATACATGGTGCAGCCATGCAGTATAAATACAATAGAATCATAGGTAATTTTGCATAAATATCTTCAGAGTACCAAGAATAATTTGTCACAAAATTATAAAACATGTTAAAAAAAAAAAAAACAGGTAGCAGACAAGCTATTTGTTACTTTTTGTCTGCCTTCATCTTGGCAACAGAATCATCTTCATCATCCCTGCTTAAGAAAACAAAGAATCTATTGTTAAACAATTTAGAACTTAATAATTTAACCCAGATCTCGAAAAACACCACTAATTTAAAAATGAAATCAACAAAACCAAGAATTAATAAAGACATGGAAGAAGCTAGTTCACCAGCTATATTCTGGAAACTAGCTTGCTCCAATTTATTGGCAGCAGAAGTAGACCTTCACATTTAAAAAAGAAGTTTAACTTGTAGAAGAGAGGGTCAAATAATAACAAGTTGTAGCAATTCCAGCCATTGAAAGAAATATCTACTTGGTTTTGTTACTGTTGCTCCTCTCCGTGTTTTCAGAGTAGTTAAACTGGAGCCAGCTTAGAATTGAGGATAGCCACGAGATTGACCCAAGAAATTTGGAAGGAGCAATGGGTTTCTGCCACGTCTTTTATTAATAAAGACATTGAAGATGCTAGTTCACCAGCACACCTTCACAAAGAAACAAAACAAACTCAGCGCCATTTAAGGGTTAAAAAGCCAATAACTGGAATGTTATCTAGCGATAAATATGACATACCAAAAAACTTGATTGCATCATTTCCTGTACCCATTAACCGAAGTGCATACACTCTTAGGAAACCCATCATAGCCAAGAGGAGAAGGATAAGCACCCGCTTCTATTATCATCTCGTGCACAGCTTTGTCAATTTGATCTGTATACTAAATGATATACTAAATGATGCCAATATCAAGCAATTTCAGTTTCCCACAACAAGGAAACAATTTGAATTATTACCTTATTGTGGAAAAATGAAGCAGGCGGGCAAATTTCTGGCTCTAACATTAGTACACTGAAACAATAAACTTTAATACACAATGGTGACTATAGGATGGACATCTGAACTCCCTAAAATTTTATGCATTATGTTACTGAAAAATGAAGTGCAATATGATGTGCTACTTGCTTTACTTGTGCAAGTTCGGCGAACAATATATGCATGACATTAAACAGTTGAATAGATCAATGCATAAGCTCCAATATGCAAGGCAGTTACCGTCCAAACCACAATACAAAACATACTGAGATAGCAACTAATTATTCCACAAACTTGAAAAATTGCCAAAGAACAATGCAGAAAAAAACAAGTTTACAACTAAATCATAAAAAAAGCTACCTTCATTTTCTTGCACAGGAGGGCTTCGATTCCGTGAGGAAGAACTACCAGCCACGGTTCGTTTAGATAGGTAAGGCGTAAGGCAGAATCTCAGACAGAACAATCTCCGCAGCTGCGTCCACATCCTTAGAGTTCTCGATAGCAACAGCTTTTAGAATTCGTGAATCAACATGTGCAATAGGTGACTAACCTGGTTTAAAATAATTATTTAAAATACTATTATTTAAAATAATTTTAAAGCTTTTAAAACATAGACAAAAGACTTCGTAGATTCTGAATTATTTTCCTATGTTTCACTCAAATTCTTATGATGCATACAACAGAAAGATGGAAAAGATCCTGCACGTTAAGTTCATTGTTTTAAAGCATACAGGAGAATCTTAATATATGATAAAATTTATGAACAAATTTTATGCAGTAAACAAATTAAGACGATGGTCATCAAAAGAAAATCATATTAGCAAGTGTTAAATGGTGAGTTATAAGGTTAAGAAGCCGAAATACATCGGTGGTATCAAAAGTGATATAACACTCATAGTAACAATTATCAGTCTAACTATTAAAGAAAGACGAAAAAAAACAGCATATGCATACAACACTCATAGTAACAATTAAAGTAGAAGAATTTAGTGGAAAGGGAAAGATATACCATAAATCCAGGTCCTTTAAAAAATTATTGAATAACATATATATTTATAACATCAAGAAAGAAAATCCAAGTTAACACTTTTGGAATCCAGGAGATAAGGCCGACCTGAGAACTATTCTGTAGATCAATCCTAAAGAATTTGACATTTGAATTATCTGAAACACACTCCCAACTTATGTGGCGTAAATATAAATAATCAAAGAAAAGTATTACTTGCTATTTGGCGTATTTGGACACGGTAAATAATTACATTTTTATAATTATAAAAAAGGTATTCTAATTTTTAAATGTATTTGACTAAAGAGTTTACGCACATTTTAATAACACAATTTATGATTATATCGTATAATTCTCTTGATTTTTAACTCCTTAATAATTATTTAAATATAGATAATTACACTCAAATAAAATTATTATGCTATTTTTCAAACATAACGATATTGATGAAGATAATTAATATATGAAAGATCCTTCTGTCATAATTTTTAAATTAAAAAAAATCAAACATAACTATTAGAAGTCAAAGTTATTATATATATAATGGTGCTGCTGAACCACCTGTGCTCTCTGAGTCTCAGAATTGCGTTCCCATTTATGCATTTGACCTTTTTTTTTTCTTTTTTGTTTCTCATTTTAGCAGGATATATTGTGCTGTGAGATGAGAGAGGTAAATGGGTTGGGCACACCTTTTTTTAACATAGAAAAAGCATTTAAAGAAAGCAAAGGTCAAAGTTTTTATGATCCATGGAATCGAATTTTATTTTGCCGGATCATATATATGTATATATAGCAGGAAAAAAAAGAGGAGAGGGTGGGGTGGGGGAGGGGGCATATAGTAAAAGTATACAGATACAGGTGCAACAGCAGTAGCAGTCAAGGAGCTATGAATTGTAGTTTGGAGTTTGGAGCATACCTGTGTAAGGCCACAAGGTTCAAAAATAGATGGGATGATGAACATGTCAGATGCTGCGTAAATGGCATGAGAAAGAGACTCGTCATATTTTAGTATTAGCCGAATGTGTTCGTGGTTTTGGAATTGGTTTGCTATACCCTCAAATTCCCTCTGAAAACAAATAAAAGAAAAAGAAAATGCAAAGGAAAATCTCAGTGTACTAAGTATGGAATAGGAAAAGTATCAACTTAAAATAAAACAAATAACTCCGCATGGACCGATATGCCTGAATAGAGTTTTTATTGTTTTTATAGCTTTCATTCATGCAAGCAGAAAGAAATCCGTTGTTCACACAGAGAAAATAGCAGTAGAGATTCACCTGAATGTGGGGAGCTGGACATGAACCAAGAAGTTCAAACTGACCGCCCATCTCCAATGTTCGATATATGGCATGCTTAATCAGATGAACACCTTTCTGTGGCACCAATCTTGTTATGCAGCCTACCTATTTAATAGTAAAAGACTTCGAGTAAGAATCTAGGCAGTATTCAGCTAAGAAATAATAAGAACCTCCTATAATGCTGTGTTATTGGAACCTAAAGGTGGCCTTAAACTTACACTGTAACTCAAAAGCTTTCATAGAGAATATATAATACATCTTAGCAATGTTGATATAACAAATAAATACTTCAGAAATAAAATCACCACTGGCCGTTGATCATCAGCAGATGAAAGCCCTAGATTCCTTCTCATTGCAGCTTTATTTTCTGCTTTCCCTTGCATATCATTAGCACTATACTACACTTTGAGAAAATTATCAGTGGCAGGATTCAATGCATCAGTTAAATTCAAAATTATCTTGTCACCATAAAACAACTCTCAATGACCTAGGGTATCAATTAAATTCAAAATTTTGAAAAATAGGGTTCATTTATTTAGTCCTATAGTTCATGCCTACATGGTATGACTTTCATGCAGAATAACAAGAAATAAGAACATTTCTTTCAAACAACAGGGACTTACACAAGAGAACTGGAACTCAGCCAGATTTTGAAGTATTTCACCCTTTTGTCTCACCACCCTCGACTTCATAGGAGTCTAGCTCACCAAGCTTTTCCCCAGAAAAAATTGATAACATTCTACCACGAAACCCGGTAGACTCTTAGCTTAAACCCCAACAAATAATAAAAAATAATAGCCGCAGTTTATTTTTCATTAATCCAACATTATATAAAAAGAATACTGTCATAATTTTTTTTAGTTATTATATTATTACAAATAAGCAACCAAGTTACCTAATAAGAACCTTCTGAAACCCAAAAACAAAATCTCCATAACCCAAAGCAAAAAAGAAAGAAAAAAAATAGTATTCCACGATATTGGTTCACTAGTGTACCTGGAAATTTTTTTTAAGACTACCATTTCATCAAAATCATCATCAATACAAAACCTCTATATAACCTATATATATATATATATATTTTTTTTGCCTATCTGATTAACATAGGAAGACAACATAAGAGACTATGATTCAACCCGACCGGCAGTGAGGAAAGATCAGACACTCCTCCAGCCGAAAACATTTCTTTCAAACAGCAGGGACTTACACAAGAGAACTGGAACTCAGCTAGATTTTGTAGTATTTCACCACCCTCGACTTCATAGGAGTCTAGCTTTCCCCCAGATTCAGATTCCCTTTCAACAATCTATACAAATGAACACCAAATTAAAAAGAATAACCAGAGCAGCAACAGCGATAGGGATCTGAGTAATGAACACAAGAAGATGAAACACACACACAAATAATCAGCGAGAAATTTGGGAAAAACATCAGCGCGAAATTTGGGCAAAGTTAGGGTTTTAGGGGGAAATTTGAGGAAAAATCAGCGCCAATTTTCTTTTTAGATAAAATGAATTTTGTGGCGTTTTCATAAAAACCGCGTTATTGCTTCCTTTAACGTCGTTTTTTTATGAAAATGCCGCAAACAAAATTATTTTATTTTGAATAAAATAAAGTCGTTTTGCTTTTTTAAAAATTCTTTATTTTATCTGTTAAAAATTAACTATCATTTAACAAATTTCAAGTAAACCTTAAATCCTAAACCATTTAATATATATAAAATTTATCTATTATCTTTTAAATAATTAAAACTATAATCATAATTTTAATATATTAAAATTAATATTATTTATTTTATAATTATATAAGAAATTATTTAATATATAAATTAAGAAACAACAATTAATCTAAACCCTAAACCCCTTACTCATATCTCTTAAACCCTAAATTATAAATCCTAAACTCATAACCCCTAACACCTCTTTTACAATTATATAAGAACTTAATTAATATATAAATTAAAAAAATACTAATTAATCTAAACCTTAAACCCTAACCCGACCCCGAATCTCTAAATCCTAAATCACTAACTCTTAACCTCTAATCTCTAACAACTAACCATTAAACTTTATTTAATATATAAATTAAAAAAACACTAATTAATCTAAACCATAAACCCTAACCTAACACCAAATCCATAAATCCTAAATCCCTAACTCTTAATCTTTAACCCCTAGGTCCTAGCCCTTAACCCCTAAATCACAACTCTTAACCCAGAATCCATAATCCATAATCCCTAATTCCATAATCTATAAACCTTAAAATTGTAACTCCTAAACCGGTCTTAAATCCTAAATTAACCATATACCTTAAACCATATATATTAAACCCTAAACTATAATGATAATTAATTAAAAATTTTAAAATTAATACTATCGTATCTTTTACAATTATATATGAAATTATTTAATATATAAATTAAAAATCAATCATTCATGTACCCAAAACATTTTAAAATTATTTTAAATAATAGTATTTTAATTTTTCTATTCTTAACAAATATTTTTCTATGTTTTTTATTTCAAATTATTCCTACGTGTCATTATTTCAAATTTATTCATTTTTAACAAATATTCAATTAAAAATAAATTAAATTTTAATTAATTAATATAAATAAACAATATAAATACTAAATAGACAGGTAAAATATTTTTGCGGCGCATTCTCAAAAACGCCGCTAAAAGTCTGAGCATTAGCGGCGCTTTCTCAAAAACGCCGCTAAAAGCCTGAGCATTAGCGGCGCTTTCTCAAAAACGCCGCTAAAGCCCCAAATGTCAAAAAACGATGTCGTTGGGCTTATGTTTTTTGCAAAAACGCCGCTAATGCTCATTTTTAGCGGCACTTTTTGAAAAGCACTGCAAATGCTAGATCTTTAGTGGCGTTTTGTGTAAAGCGCCGCTAATGCTCAATTTTTAGCGGCGTTTTTCGTCCAAACGCCACTAAAAATGCCGCTAAAAGCCTGTTTTGGTGTAGTGAAACGAAGTCTGTCCAAGTCTTTTATTTTTTAATTTGAATTCGGGTTGGATCGAATTGGTTCAAGTTAAAAAATATATTGTCCTAGCCCGGTTGAGATGAACTTAGTGTATGGAGTGAGTTGTTTGATCCATCAACAAATTTAATCAATAAAAATATCATTTATTTAAATTTAATTATAAAATAAAATTATAATGTTTCACCATGATTTAAATAGCAAAATGTGAGCTTTTAAGCCAAAGCGAGCTTTTACAAGAAATTGTATGTTATTGAGATTAGATGTGGGTGAAGGCATATAATTAACACTGAATTGTGTAGGTTGACTAGCTTATTCTAAATTACATTAATTAAGTAGATATAATTAAGCAAGAAATGTCTTCATACGCATGGTGAAACAGTTGGATTTTAAAACCAAAACCATTGATTAAAATTTTTTTAAAAAAGGGTTTAAGTGATAAATTCAAACCAAAATCATTTGAAGATTTACTGGAGATGGTATGGATGGGTTTGGAACTTAGAGGCACTGCAAAACATGCAAAAAGCTAGCAAAAGAAGCACTATATATATATATATATAACCCCCAAAAAGAATAAGATAATGCAAATGAGTTAACAAAGACATACAAACTAACCTTTTAAGACAAGACATTGATTCCTTTTACATTGTTCTAATATGACTAGCACTTTATGCTATTTTGTTGTAGTCAAACAAAGTGGTTAACTTGGTGGAGTCTCCGACAAGATGTCTTTCTAAGGACGACTAAAATGGATGGCATTGCCTCTCTTATTTTTCCTCCGCTCTCCACGTAGTAGGTTAACTTAATTAAAACTATAATTTTATCTTCGTCTCATAGAATTGGAAAAAAAAAACATTTTTTTATGTTTGATGTTGGTGTAATTATATAAATTTGATGTTGTTATTGATGGCAATGGAGTAGAGCGGAGGTGAATATTATTAAATTTATAATCGCTTTATAGTTGGCATATTTTATTCGTCATCTGTCTTGCTCTATATTATGAATGTATAATTTTAAAAATTACTATCACCTACATAGATGTTGAATACATCTATTCTCGCCCCATCCCGCTCCACTTCAATTTAAATTTTAGTAATCTTTAATATTTTTAAAACCAAATAAATATTTAAACATAATTCTTTAAAAAATATTTAAACATAAAATATATGAATTTTTTTTCTATATTGTGTTGTTACTTTTTAACCTTTTTATTAGTTTATAAATAAAAAGATGAAATAATAATTTCGTGGAGTAGGTCAGGGTGAGGCAAATAATTACTATAATTGCTCTATACTCACTATTCAAAAGAAAAAATTCACCCCACTCTATCCCAAATCCACTTTTCAAAAGAAAAAAATTGTTCTGTTCAGAACGGATTAATTCAGAATCCATCACATGGTTCGAATTTTTCTATCCCTAATCCGACTACACATCAAGAGAGGTTTATCCGAACTATAAACCAACCTAACTCCATAGAATAATCAACCATATACTGAAACTCTGCCCATATCTCAACTTACATCCTCCAAATTCTATAAACTCTCAACATCCTTGCAATATAAACCACCCGCAACTTATCTTACATTAACAAAACAGGTTTCCACTAACATTGTAATTAACCTTACTTTTTTGCACAAATGTATAGCACATGAAATAAAATTGGAGTTTAGGTTATAGTATTGGTGTGATATTGGTTGAATTTGATTTTTTTATTTAATTTTTTTGAACAATTCATCATAATTCAGTTTGGCTCGACTTGATTTTCGATTTTTTATAGTAATTTTTTAGACTTATTTTAATAAAATGAACTTTGTTTTATGGTTTTTAATATTATTTGACGAAATTTCAATTTTTTCATAAATATTTCTAAAAGGTAATAAACTTTCAAGAACTTTAAATTTATTTTTATTATTTTAAAAGTAAAATATTTATTTTTATATCTCAAAAAATTAAAATTAACTATATATTAAATAAAAATAAAATTCAATTCAATTTTAAATAACCGCAATTTTTAAACTTACACTCTATAAATCATTAAAATACCATAGTTTGAACAGATATTCAATTTAATCCATTTTTTTCTCCGCCCGAGTAAAAACAGCCCGGAGACATCAAGCCCCAAGTAGTACTGTTGCTTCTTCCATACCAGTACGAAGGAAAAAAAATAATATTACACTTAGAGGTGTCTGTGGATTAGGTCAGGTTTGGGCCGGGCCTTATTAAAATTTTAGGCTTGTTTGTTAGATTTGGACGGGAAAATGGGTCTAAAATTTTGTCCAAACTCGATCCGAAAAAATGCTAAAACATTAAAGTAAATATTTTTCAACAAATTGAAAATAAATTAAAAAACAATGTGTATACTTAAAATAAATTAAATAACTTAACAAGCAAATGTCTCTAAAATAGTAACAAAAATAATAATAAAATAAGAGTTATACAACATCCAAACAATAATAACAATATAGTAACAATATAGTAGTGAAATAATAGTAAAATAGTGAAAAAAAACAACAACAAAATAATAAAAACAACAAGAAAACAATAAAAATATAGTTCTTTTTTTTGCATATTCAGACTGGGCTGGGCTTGAGGACAAAAAAACTTTACTTGAGTCCCGAACCATTTTCTAAATGGCCTTATTTGTCTCCCAAACTTATTTTTTGACCTATACTTTTACCCAAACATTTTCATACTCAACCCGACACATGGACAGGTCTCCTTGAGTCATCTATTCTTATACCTAAATAATTAAAGTTTTTTAAAAGGTAAATTAGTGATGTCACATAATTTACTATTGTGGCGTTAAATAAAAATTTTATTTGTATTTATGATTTTATTTTGTCACCATGTATTGGGTAATTTTAATATACTTTTATATATCGTATTATTTCATATTGTTAATATCATATAATTATATAGTATGTCCAAAATTATTAGATCAGTATATCTCTTGACTTAGTTTAAGTTGAGACTTCCAAGGGCTAAACTCATATTAAACTTGTTTAAGTGTCAAATTATTTATCTAAACTTGAAAGTTTTATTAAAAATTAAGAGAGATTGATCAAAATATTAAACCAAAAAAATAATATGTGCAAGAAAATTAAACCCATTTAAAATATAAACTGAGCTCAATTTTCAATATTCAAAGTTTCCGTTTTTAAATTTATAATAAGGTAAGTTTTCATTTATTTCATGATGTAATTTATTTTATATAAAAATTAAATATATTGTACTATAATATAAATATTAAAAATATGTAAATTATTTAGGTTTAAATTTTTAATAAAAGAAAAAGAATATATAATGGTAGTAAAAAGTATATATAATTATTAAATATTAAATAAAAATAATTATATTTTAAAAAATAAAAACATGATGAAACCTAAACGGGTTTTGATTAACCATTTATAGTTAATTTCATCAAACATCCTTAAATTATAACTCTCATTCTAAATTAAGTCTCAAATTTTAAAACATTCTAATTATATCCTCAAAATATCGATGTTATAGGTCCTCTTATTACTAATATTGTTAATTTGACCATTAAATAAAATATCAATGTTATATGATAAAATTTAAAATGAATATTGTAAAACCCTTGGTTTGAGATTTTTGAAACTTTTATAGAAATTGTCGTTTACTCTCTCTTTTTTCGGTTTTACTTTATGTTTAGTTTCTGATTTAAAAAGAAATGCGGCCTAAAATTGACAACTTTTTCCATATTTAGGCTTGAACTTTTTATTGGTTCAAGTTAAGCCCTGAACTTAACAATTATTCCCACATTGAGGTGTAAACTATTTTTTTTGTCCAAGTTAGGCCCTGGACTTGGCAATTGTTCTTACATTGGGGCTTAAATTTTTTTTTTCCAAGTATTCATTGAAAACCAAAAATTTAGGCTTCAATATAAAAACAATTGTCAAGTTTAAGAAGTAACCTGGACAAAAAAAGTTTCAAACCCTAATGTGAGAACAATTACCTAATTTAGGCCCCAATATGGGAACAATTGCCAAGTTCAAAACTTAACTTGGACAAAAAAAAATTCAAGCCCCAATATTGGAAAGGCTTAATGACAAATTTGGCCACTAATGTTTACATATTTTGTCAAAATGACCCTAATTGTATTTTTGAATCATTTTTACCATCAACCTTTGTTCTTTTTTTCAAATTGCTTTTTTTAAACAGATTTGATGAAAGTATCATTAAAAAAGTTAATGGGATGATGTGGAATTTCATATGTGGAATATTTTTAATGAGATGTAATTTATTACTTAGATAACCCAATAAAATAATTACATGTGGAAAATAATAAATTAATTAATTAAGTTAAAAATTAACTCTTAATTTAAAGAAAATAAACGTAATTATCTAAAAAAAGTTTCAAAATGAATGCACACATTCAATATTTTCAATTTGATTTATTAATTATCTTTTCGAATCCTCTCAGTAAACAAAGTATGCATTCATTTTGAACCTTATTTTTAGATAATTGCGTTTATTTTCTTTAATTAAGAGTTATCTTTTTAATTTCATATATTATTTATTTATTTTATTATTTTCCACATGTAATTATCTTATTGGGTTACCTAAGTAATAAATTACATCTCATTAAAAATATTTTACATCATCCACGTTAATTTTTTTAACGGTACTTTCATCAAATCTATTAAAAAATAGTTTGAAAAAAAAAACAAATATTGATGGCCAAAAAAAGCTCAAAAATACAATTAAGGCCATTTTGACAAAACATGTAAACGTTGGTATCCAAATTTGCCATTAAACCTATTTTAAAAAACTACCAAGTTTAAGCCTCAAATAGTTATTTAACCCTTTAATTTTTTTACAAATTTCATTTTAAATTATGCCAGATAAAATTTTACATGTTATTTAATAGTTAAATTAATAATTTCAAAAAAAAAAATAATCTGATTGATATAACATTAATAATTTGACGATGTAATTAAAATATTTTAAATTTAAAAAGATAATTTAAAAATATTTCATGCAATTGGTTCAATCATTTATAAATATGAATATTATGACATAAAATTTTAAACTCTTATTTTTAAAAAAAGTGAACAATTATATATATTAACACTAGCCCAACCCAAATTCAAGCTGAACGATCCCAACCCAACCTACCGTTTAAGAATAAAAAAATTTATTTAAAATGAATTATGAAATATAAATATTTTTCCGAATAAAAAAAGTTGATCAATCCAGACTTGGATTTTAAAAAGAAACTTCGAAGCCGATCAAACGATAGGCAAAGGGGGCAGGGCCCGTTGGATTTCATTAAGGCTCCATTGAGTTGAAAGTCCAAAGCAATAATAATTTGAACTAACCCCACCCTAATTGCTTCATTAGTAGAAGCTAAAGCAATGGAACAGCTACATTTCCATGTCTCAACACGCAAATTTAGAGTATCCACTATCCCATTTCTTGTCACATTATTAGGTCTTGACCACACCTTTTTTCCGGTTATTTCTGATGCTATTTATGTTGAAAAATTGATCGAATCCAAATAGCTAATATCTTGTAATTCAGAAACCTAACCCGGTCTTTCGACAGGTCAACTAATCACCCCCTCCTATAAACCAAAATCATTTTGGTCAACACATATTTGACAAGCAGTTCCTCAATAACATGATATCAATAATTCACAAATTGCAAAGGAATCAAAAAGCCTTTTGCTAAACATAGAAAAGCAGAATGCCAAATCCAATATAAAACTACTGTAAACAAGACTCTCGTGGCGATGATATAGCTAAGGTAAGATGGTTATTTTGGTAACTATATACAGAGAGTTTTACAGGGTTAGATCATCTTAATTATATTATCCTAACTCATTCAGTTCTATACCTTTTTTCATCTAGTTCGACTCATTACCTGATGCGACCTCCTCTTCCAGTTCAAATGCATCAACCTCCGCAAAATATGCTCTTTGTTTGTTGATGAAATCTTGGGGCAAGTCAAGCTTAGAAGCATTTATCTCAGCCTTGTCTCGGCATTGCTTCTGTGGAGACATTGCAAGCCAATAAGCTCAGTTCAGTACATATTAATCACATTATCTTTTTAAGGATGCATAAGCTTGAGTAGGAAAAGAAAAAAGCTTATAAGGGACAAACGCAAGTGATATGAGTTAATGCAAAAGCAAACATCAATACATAACAACTAATACTGATAATATAATGTAATTTGTGCAGAGTAAAGTTGCAGGATATGGCTGATTTGCTTCCTGAAAGGATGCTTCAGCCAGATTTAGATTAAATTCCACTCTATAGCTCTGTGAGAAAACCAAGACTGGTCTATTTGCCTTTAAGTATTGCCTCAAATCTTGTAGAAATAGATGAAAAGTTTACAAAGCATAGACACTAACAAAAATTCCTGACATTTTAATGCTCCAACAACAAAACATGTAGCAAATTTGGAGAGAAATTCATTTGATGAAGTAAAATGGGGAATACTCCATTGCTGCAGCCTGCTGGAGTAAACAGCAATGGAAGTACAAGGGAGAACATTGTACAGATATGTATCGATGATCAATAATTAAGATCAGATTACTGGATTTTATAAATGAAAATCTGAATTATTTTAAAGATACGGAGCTATTTAAAATTTGTCTTAATGAAGACCAAATAATCCCAAACCAAAGATCAGTAGCACGATTTCCATTCAACACAAATCAAATTAAAATATTAGGAGAAGTTTTAAGTGAACCTTTTTACATGGCATTGGGCATGATTTAGAGATACCAATATCACCATCTCCAACCTTCTTTTTCCTATATTAAAGATAAAGAGAAGCAGCGTTAATGAAGGACTCATCATAATCTGAGAAAACATTAAACAAAAGATATCTTCTAAATTAATGAAACATGGAACAAGTAGAGTGATTAATACTGACGGCAAAGGGTAAGAATAAAAAAAGCATAAAGAAGACTAAACATCTGAATATACAAGACCGAAATTTTCAATACCAAAATATGACATACTACAATTCAAGGAACTTAAACTTTTATGTCCCAGGCTTTGTGGTGAAAAGCCATTTTTTGAGTTGTGAAAGAAACTTGGATAAGCAAGTATCATGACTTAATTGGAAACGGATGTTAAAAAACATGACAAAACACAGGCATCTAAAGCAAAACTCTTAAGAGGGAACAACAGTATTTCAGTCTCATCACACTCTGTCTCCTTCAAGACTCAATTACGAAAGAGAAGTGGAGAATATATGAATGAAAATGAATACAAAAAGACCATTGTAATCAATTTAACAGTTACTTCAGGCTTTTTTCTTTCTACTATCTACTATCCGAATATATGGCCAAGGTATCAAATGTCCAACTATTTGGTACATTTTATTGATCAAAATTTTGGAGTCATAATCTTATAGCCGTTGCCTGAAAGCTAACCACCAAAAGGGTTGAGAGCAAAAGATCAAGATCACTTCCATCATCTCTTTAATATTTTACAATTACATAAAAGTGACAACATTACAACAATGAAATCCCATTCCACTGCATCAATGTCTAACATACCATGCACATTTTGAGTATCCTTTGCTTTCTAAAGTCATGAAAGACTAAAATTTATCCAAAGACCATCAATAAATGCACAAACTGATCAAAAGAAAACCACCTTAAGCTGTGAGTCCTCGTTTCAAAAAGGCTACTCAAAGGCTCCGCAACTTCCTTCCCTTTACTCTTCTTTTTCTTATCAGTGCGTCTCCTGTAAACTGTACAAGGCTCAAAATCTGCACAATCACAAATACATAAGATCAAAGCCGTAATGTACAATCTGTTCGGCCCAAAATAAATGCACAATCCAGAAAACTAGGGACAAAGAAAAGGTTGTGAAGACAGTTCTACAGCATAGAATGCATTTCACATATAATTTCTAAAATTAAGCGCTTCCATAGATCAGTAACATAAATCGAATTCACAGAATTACAGTCTAGAGTCTAGGTAACTTCACAAAATTCCACAGCACGGAATGCATTGTAACTAAAATATCTATAGAGTTATCTTAGAAGAAAATCTATATAGCTCAAACTGAACCAACAAAGTTCTATCGTCGCAAAATGTTATCAATTCATTAGCATTAAAACAAAAAAAATAACATTCTCCAGAACCTGAAAACCCAAATTCAAGAAGTAAAAACCCTAGACAATCCATAAACCCAAAGATCAAATCCCACTTAAAAAAATCCAACCAAAACCCAGAAATAAGCGAGACCCATCAAAATTACCCGAAACGGAAGCTGTTTTTGACGGCGGAGACGGCTTGGAGCTAGGATTTGCCTTGTCACTCGGACAAATTTCATTTTCCTTCTTGTCATTGTTATTATTATTTATATTTGTGGTGGAGTCAGTGGGGGTAAGCTTAGAGGTGCGCTTAAAGCTGGTATTGGGGTTGCTAGGAAGGGATTTAAGATCCGAAGGGCGCGAAGATTTGATTTGGGTTTTGATAGAAGCAGAGGAGGATTGGGAAGAAGGAAGAGAGGATGGGATTGTATTGGTGAGATCAATAAGGGGTTTCCTGTTGCTGGCATTTCTTCTTGGTTTTGTTGTTTCTTCCATATTTACTGGGATTTGCAGAGAATTCTAAGCTCTAGAAGGATGGAGTGATGAATCTGGTTTGGGGTTAGCGGGAAAATTCTGTCTTTTTTGTTTTTTAGTTGGGCCACAAAACATCAACCAAACCTTGGGTTTTCATTTTTTGTGCAAATTGGGCCCTGTACCAAACTTGGATTCCCCTAATTCAAATTGGGTCATGATTCCTTTCCAAAACTCTGAATTTACTTAAATTTTAAAAAAAAAGAAAAAAGAAATCTTTTTGCCGGATGAAACTAGATCAGGTCAATCCAATTGATTAAACCGAGAACTAGCTAATAGAATCGTGGAGTTGGACTTAAGTAAATTATTCGAAATCGAGAAGTGAATCTGATTGAACTAGTCGATGGATAGAACTAGAATAATTATGAGTTTTGTAGAGTGCAAGTCTTATACCAATAAACAAAGGGGTTGAAGAGTTTAGTTAGCGTGGTTGTAATTACAGCAGAATATGTTTTGGGAAGGAAGTGTAATAGCAATAGCAAGGAAAATCCTTGATTTGGATCTTAAAATCAATAGGATGGTATTTTATAAGTTAATGCAGGAAAAACATGTGCTTAAAACCCAATTTCTGTAGAGGATGCCATTTACGTCATTTTTATCTTATTCACATAAATTATGCTACGTTTATTTTATACAAACAGTTGGGTGATATTAAAGTATGTCACAAGTTTATGTACTTTTCGAAAATTAATAATTTAGTCTCTGTACTTATATTTCATGGAATTTAATCTCTTTACTTTTTAGATTTTAAAATTTAGATCCAAATATTAATACTGTTAAATTTTTTTATTAAATTTGTTGCTGCGATAATTTTCAAATAAAAAAATATTCACTTTGGTAGCCATGTAATTAAAAAAATGAGTTTGTAACTAACTTGAATTTAACAAAAAAAAGTTAACGGTTGAACTTGAATTTTAAAATCTGAAAAATAAAGAAATTAAATTCCTTAAAATAAAAGTATAATGACTAAATTCCTAATTTTTGAAAAGAACAGTACTTATGACACATTTTAGCTTTATTTTTTTTTCCTGAAACTGTTTTGTTGAATGTAGAAGGAATGCCAAGAGATCCAAAAAAAAGCAGGGAAAATTGTCTCCACAATTCAAATAGAACAGGTTTCAATTCTTGTTGTTAAAGTATACAATTCCAACACCTTTATTGAAGTAACGAGAGTTTTATTAAATGACTCCACTTGATTTATTAACATAAACCTCTATTGATAGAGATTTTTATTTAAGATATAACAATTTTGGACCAATTCAAGCCCCATCTTCTGAATAAAAAATTGATCAATCCAAACTTGGATTTTAAAAAGAAACTTTGAAGCCAATCAAACGATGGGCAAGGAGGCAGGGGCCCTTTTGGATTTCATTAAGGCTCCATGAGTTGAAAGTCCACTTCGTTGCTAACTAATGAACAATTTCACCTGTAACAAACAGAAAAAGTTGGAGGGCACATAATATGCAAAAAAAGCAGCTACTTTTAACTGTGTGTATATATATATATATCAATTGCTTTTAAGTTTCATTTCCCCATCTTCTGCTGTGCAAGTATATGCTCTACCATCTTTCTCCCTTTTGTTGCAACTATATATCTCGTACCATAGTTAAGTTTCATGGCAACTCAAGAGGAGTAGAGAGGAAGGAAACCAAAAATTATAGGAAACCACCGCCAAATAGGGGAGGTAATGGCAATGACAGGGAGTGGAAAGCCCTCCATCTCCAAGGTAACAAGATTGTTTTGTATCTTGATGTTACTCCTCTTGATAATCTATTGGATTGGGTTTTTGCTCTCTCTTTTTTATGGGGAATTCAAATAAAATTCGTCATAGTCATGGATTTTGGTAAACTCATTAGTTTCATTCTTTAGTTTAGGTTTTTTTAGACTTCAATTTTTTTGCTGTAGCACTCCTCACCTGATCCAATCGTCAGGTCCAAGCTATGAGATGTCACAATAGTTGCTGAAATAACTACTATTAAAATTATTAAAAATAAACCAATTAAACAATCAAACATCTCATAAATACAACTAATTTTCACTAATTACACTTTTCCAAAACTTAATCAAGCTTACTGAAACTGATTTATAAACTCGAGTATGGATAGGAACCAATTTGCAAAGTTCTCAAAATTTCCTCAACTAGTATCGATACCACTTGAAGGTACCAATACCAAATTTAGTTTCGATGTTTCATAAAATCAAATTAAAATCCTAAAGTATTGATACTCGGATCAGTGTATCGATACTTCTTTATAGGTACTGATACCTTACCAAAGTATCGATGCCAAATTGGCATTCTGTTTATTTGAAAACTTGTTTCAAGGAGCTAAGTATCGATACTTATGCCAATATATCAATACTTCAATACCAAAATGTCAAAATCTACCAAAGTTTCATTCTCAAAGCACCTTAAGGCACATTTAAAACTTGCATAAAAATCTCCTTTAATGTATATCAAACATTACTAAATATTATGTTAAGTCAATTCCAAATTAATTCAACCAACATGTCTCATTTGGACCAATTCACTCCAAATGAACTTATACACTTTCAAGTTAATGAATCGACATTCATTCATGTTTTTAAACCATTCAAGATCAACATTTAGCATACCATTTCTGTGTTCAAATCACACCATTTGCACATTCGATATGAGTCACTCAATCACTATGCTTATGGTCCCAAAACATGACCAAAACATGCCTTAATACAAGTGCAAGCATTAACATCTCATGATCTAGATACTAACCCAAATTACTCGAAACCACCATTAATCCGAGAAGTGAATCTAGTTGAACCAGTCGATGGATGGAACTAAAATAGTTATGATTTTTGTTTATGCTCGTTTATTTATTTTTAAAAACTTGTTCATGTTTAGTTCATTTTGTTAAGAATTCAAAATTGTATCTGTGTTCATTTATTTAAAATTATATAAGTTCACGTTCGTTCGTTTAAATTAAATGAACATATTCACATGAACATTAAAAGAACACGTTTATGAATGCGTAAAAACATGTTCTTGGACATATTATTAAATATGTTCATAAATAATATTTGTGAATAATAAATAAAACAAACAATATATAAATAAATGTTATCTTTTTTTTTTATACAAATTCTTAAAACTATCCATAATTCCTCATTAACTCTTAAATAGAAGCATAAATGCATTTTAGTATGCTCGAGTTAAAACTTAGTCAATTTATTTTATTTTTATATATATAATAATTAAATACAAATACGTATTATTATATTATAAATAAATAAAAATAAGTATAGAAACAAAAATAATATCATTACTTTATAATAAAAAATAATAAATGAATTCTAAATAATTTATTAAACGTATCTGTTCATGAGCTAAATAAAATTACGAACAAAAAAAAAATTGTATAAAATATTCCGCTCACTTACCGACCAAGAAATGATGGACTCCCTGTGCTTAAATCAACGCCGTTGGTCACTGGATTTTTGTTTCCAGTGGGTTGTTCTTTTCCTATCGTTAAAAACATGAAGACAATTTTTTTGAAGAAGAGGGAGAGAAAGAGAAAGATTAATTTAAACATATTTGGATTAAGTTTTGAATTCACCTGATGACTATTGTTCTCCTTTCTTCTAAAAGTTTTATTATTTGTGTTAAAAGCGAATGTAATTTCTAGATAAAATCTAAACTTATTTCTTTAATAAATTTTTTTAGGAAGATTTTAAAATATAAAATTAAGAAATATGATATTATCTAGAATACTAGATAATGAATATTCTAGCTATTAGATATTTGTAAAATCAATGACAAGAATATTCATATGTGCCACCAATCCAACGGCCAGTAAACTCTATAAGTAGGGGTGGGATTTGGAAGCTTTCATTCTTGATATGATATAAGAGACAACCATAAGCAAGAGAGTGTGAGAGGTAGATATAGAGAAGAAAAGTGTTCTCTTCTCTTATAATTGTAAATCTTGATTAAACTTCAAATTTCTAAACACTTAGTGCATTTGGGTTGGCTTTAATATATGGTCAGCTTTGTCACCTAAATATTATAGTGCACTAAGAAGTTAGAAAATAAAAGGTTAACTGACTTTAGAGAATTAGTGTAACATTAATTGTAGGTCCTAGGTCCTCTGCAGTGGGTGTTGAGCTCGTTGAGTTCCCAACAATTTGGTTTATTAAAAAAAATTGTTTGGTTTGTATTTTTTTCTTTTTAATTGTCATTTCAACAACAACAGATATATGTGCATACAAGAATGAAACTTAGAACTTGGTTAATTGTCAAACAACCGGCATTCATTGACCACACTAGAACCGTCTAAATAATTATTAATTTCCAAGGGAGAAAATAAAATAAAACAATAGAACTTCAAGTTTCATTTTATAACTTTTTTTTCAGTACAAAAATACTTTATTAACTTAATAACAAAAACTCTGTAAAAACTCTAACGAAATAGAGAGGCGGGAAAGCAAGAAGTACAGGAAACCACCCCCTAAAAGGGGAGGCAATTATGGAGGTGGTGGGGGTGGAGAGCCCTTCTTATCAAAAGTAACAGGCTATTTTGTTTGTTAGTGTTACTTGTCTTGGCTATGTATTGGACAGGGTTTTTCTTTATTCATTGTGGAAAATTGAAACATCATAGTTATGGATTCTTTGATTGGGTTTTGGTAAACTTTGTTTAAATTCTTTTTAATGAATGTAATTCTTTTTCTTGTTGAATGTAACACTACACCAAAACAGGTTTTTAGCGGCGCTTTTTAAGGCAATTAGCGGCGTTTTTTAGCGCCGCAGATACTTTTAGCGGCGCTTTGAAAAGCGCCGCAACAGATGCCGCTAAAGAATGCGCCGCTAACTTTAGCGGCGTTTTTGGGAGAAGCGCCGCAATAGACCCTGATCTATAGCGGCGTTTATACCAAAAACGCCACTAAAGAACCTATTTTTTAGCGGCGCTTTGACCACAAACGCCACTAAAAAGGCCAACAGACTAAATTTGGCAGATTTGTAAAATGAAATTTTTTATATTTTTGCAGCCCTCCTGTAAAAACAAATCAGAAGAAATCATATCTAAACCAGCCAAAAGTAATAAATCTATATATTAAAGAAATAATATAATAAATATCAATAAATAAAATAAAATTCGTATTATTCTTACAAAAATGTTAAAAGTTAAAATGATAATTAAAAGTCAAAATCGAAGTATATTTACACGATAGCCTAAGACGGCGGCTGTTGCGACTGCTGAAACATCTTCATCATACTCTGAAGCTGCTGCTGGAGTTCATCGAACTTTTGACGCTGCTCTGCTTCCCTCGCTTTAGCCTCTGCTTCCCTCGCTTTAGCCTCTGCTTCCCTCGTTGCAGTCTGTACTTCTCTCGCTGCCGCCTATGCTTCTCTTGCTGCCGCATCTGCTTTAAGCTGCTGCTGGAGTTCTTCATACTTTCGTTGAACCTCAGCTTCTCTCGCTGCTGCATCTGCTTTCAGTTGTAGCAGGAGTTCTTCATATCTTTTTTGAACCTCAGCTTCTCTCGATGTTGCCTCCGCTTTAAGTTGTGTAATTTGGTCAGTTGTTGTCGCTTGCATCTGAGCCATCTGGTCTCTTAACCTCTAAACTTTAGCTTCGACTTGACTCCCCGAAGGCATATATTGTTGCGAGCTAGATCCAAAATATTGGGATGGGTTAACAAAAGATCCTTGAAATCGAACCCGACCATACCTTTTAGGACCCAAAACTTCAGTGATAATCCGGTTATCAATGTCGTCAATATGAACAGAACTATCACTGGAAGCAATCGCTTCGTACTCCGCCTTTTTATCCTTTAATTTTTCCTAAAAAATAAATCAAATAGTTAGGAACGCAATATATATTAAAAAAACCAATGCAACATAACTTAACAATATTTGCATTACAATAAATGGAATAAATCATTAGAAAATAAACACTATAAATAATTAAAACAAGTGAAATTGTATTAATTAAGCAAACGTACCATAATTTCTGCAGCTTCATGAGTCATAGGGTTTCCATCTTTCTTCCTATGTGTAATGTCAAAAAGTTGAAGGCGTCCAACTTTTTGACCGGACGACAGTTCCTACAATACAATAGTAAAAATATTATTGTAAGTAAGTAATAAATATCTGCCAATATTAAAAAATTGAAAATACCTCTGCATGAGCTACACACGCAAAACTTTTCGACCCAGCTGTGTGAGTGAATTTTTGTTGCTGCCTACTTTTTTTTCCAACTTCTTCACGATCCTACATTATGAAATTATTAGTACGTTAATTAGGAAATACTATACGCCAAAATAATTACAAAATTTTATAAGTTACACATACCTCTCCTTTCTTCGAAGTCCAAAATCTAACGACCTCTTCCCACTGGTACCTCAGCATTCCCGACGGGACATTTTGTAATCTCTCGTCGAGTGTTGTTTTTGTCTTAAAATAGTCTTTCTTTAAAGTGCTCTTATGGTCTTTCCATCTTTTTCTCAATGCCTTCTTTACATAAGCATCGGAGACCTCTAGAGCAAATCTCGCCTACAAAAAACACAACTTAAGAAAGTAAATATAAACGAAACTTAAACCCAAGTATTATAAATGACATACATGTTTTGTTACCTTAATGTTATCGAGAGCTTGGTTCTTGTTACTTTCGGGCACTTTATGCCATGACTCAAAGTTAATTGGCAACATATTTGCATTCCGTACTAGAATGCCCATGTATCCTGCTAAAAGGCGAGCTTCTGATCCAACAGGCTGGCCAAAGCTATTACTGGATACTTGGACACGCTCGACTGGATCTAGGTCGTATAAATCGCTCAGTACCGTACGTCCGTGACCTCTCCGCGTCCCACCAGTTTCATCTGAAAAATAAAAGTATTGTAATATACGAAATTTAAAAATAAACAAACAAGAAGTCAACACACATGTAAATTAAATGTTAAATTACTTTGAACTTCTATAGGTTCCTCAGGTGTAACCGGAACATTCGAAGATCCAACAGCAGTCTGTTGTTCAGTGCTGTTTGTTTCCGCCGAGTTTGGAGTACCTTGAACAATGCGGTGCGATCGCACTTTTCTTCTAAGCATTTTATCTGTAATACAAATAAATTAGTTGAAAACTTAGTATACAATTACAACAATAATTTCACATATAAAATAGTTGAAATATCATCATTCGTAGATGTAATTAGATAATCGTAAAAAGTTAATACATTATAATTCGTAAATCTCTTTATCCGTATCCTGGCGGACCCATTGAAATTGTGTACTAGTATTAGGGATGTTTTCGTTTAAGTTCTGTTCTGGAAATGGCAAAGTTTCTGTTCTGTCGTCAATTTCATGTCTACTTCCACTACCCATGTCAAACAAGTCTCTAGGGATGTTACGGAGTACAACGTACCAACCCTCATCAGTTGGGTCTTTTGAGTAAAAAACTTGTATGACTTGAGAAGAAAATACATACGGCTCATCAATCAATTGTTGTCCTGTGTGAATCAATCGAGTGAAGTTTACCATTGTGAAACCAAATTGATCATGCTTGATTCCACGTGCAGTATTAACATCGGCCCAATCACCTCGAAATAAGACAACTTTCCATTTGCCGTAGTAATCCAACTCAATTATGTCAGTAAGAAGTCCAAAATATTCCATATTTCCCTCCACAGGATTATTGTCCCTAGCACTAGCATAACTTGTAATTGAGGAATTAACCACTATTCCACAATTTTGCGTTCTCCTCAATCTCTCGCGATATTTTGTATGAAATCTGAATCCGTTTATGAGGAACGCACTATATCTTTTAACCACCCGATTTGGACCTTGGGAAAGCCATTTAACTTCGTCGGTGACGTTCTTCCCACTCCAAACCTATTGAATGGAAAGTAAACTGAGTAATTAAAAATGTTTTGAGTAAATATTATTATTTGTCGGTGAAAGCTCCAATTACATACCGTTTGGCTTAACCATTCATGAAAAGATTCTGTAAACAACTTAGTGATATCTCGATGTTGTGTTCTTCGGGAGCGTGAACGAGATCTCAATATTTGTTTGTACTCACTATGTTAAAAATATGTTCCTTTTGTTAGACTATAAACAATTTTTAAATGAGGAATATCCAACAAATTTGTAGAATTTACTTGCGTAAAGGTTCCACTGATTCGTGGTGAAACAGAACATATCGATGTGCTTGAACCCACGATAAATCATCTAATTCTGCAATTTCAACTTTACCGATTGGTTCTCCAAAACTTTGGAACAAATAATTATCGGCCAAGTTATGATCCGTGAGTCCAGCATTTCTATTTGGTCTGTTCAACCTTGTTTCAACATCTTCCAAATATCTTGAACAGAAGGTCATACATTCCTCTGCCAAGTAGCCTTCAGCAATCGATCCTTCTGGATAACGCTTGTTGCGGCAATAAGACTTTAATTTGGATAGGAACCTAAACACAGTATACAACATTATCAAAAGTTGTAACTAAAGGCATATAGGTGAATGAAGGAAAATTTTCAAAATTTCGATTAACACCTTTCTATGGGATACATCCATCGATAGAAAACGGGTCCGCCAAGAATTGCTTCATGCGGGAGATGGATTATCAAGTGAACCATAATAGTGAAGAAGGAAGGTGGGAAGATTTTCTCCATGTTGCATAAAGTTATAGCGGCTCGATCCTGTACCTTCTGAAGTTCTTGAACATCCAAAACTTTGCCACAAATGGCTTTCATTATATTGGATAGTTCAATTATACAAGACGTCACCTTCTTCGAAATACAACATCGTAGAGCAACTGGCAGTAAATCTTGCATCAAGATGTGATAGTCATGTGATTTTAGCGAATATAGTATTCGATCTTTAACACTAACACATCGAGATATATTAGATGCATATGCATCGGGAACCTTTATATCCTTCAACACCATGCAGAACACTTCTTTCTTTGTCTTCGACATTGAGAAAATAGAAGGCGGCAACCGATATTTACCATTCGGAAGTGGATTCGGATGAAGATCAGGTCGAATTCCCATCTGAACTAAATCAAGTCGACTCTGAAGATTGTCTTTTGATTTTCCGTCTACATTCAAAATTGTACAGACAATGTTCTCGCATACATTTTTCTCAATATGCATAACATCAAGATTGTGTCATAAAATGTGGTGCTCCCAATAAGGCAACTCAAAACAAAATACTTCTTTTTTTCCACAAGTCCGCCTCATTTGGATCATCCTCTTCATCGGAGTTATCATCAGCTTCATCATTTGATCTTCTATATCTTTGCGTGTTTGGCGGTTGATTCATCTTCCCATAACTGAAATTCATATCTTCCAACATTAACAAGATTTCAGATCCACTTGTCTGCGAAGGCGCTTCTCTGAACTCTTCAGTACCGTCAAATGCTGAACTCTGAGATCTAAATCTATGATTTTCCGGTAACCACCGACGATGCCCCATGTAAGAGAACTTTTTCCCATTGTATAACCATTGCGAACATGTTTGTGCAGCACAACAAGGGCACGCATAACGACCCTTGGTACTCCAACCGGATAAATTGGCATAAGCGGGGAAGTCATTAATGGTCCACATCAAAGCTGCACGTAAATTAAAGTTCTCCTTTCTCAGCACATTGTATGTCTCGACACCAGCCCATAATTGTTTTAACTCTTCAATAAGTGGCTGTAAATAAATGCCGATATCATTCCCGGGACCTTTCTCTCCAGGGATAATCATAGATAAGATAAGGGAAGATTGCTTCATGCAAATCCACGGAGGCAAATTGTAAGGAACAAACACCACTGGCCAAGTACTGTATGCAGTACTCATGATCTTGTAAGGATTAAATCCATCAGATGCTAGGCCAAGCCTCACACTCCTGGGATCGCTTGCAAAGCTTTGAAATTTATTGTCAAATGATTTTCAAGCTAAAGAATCTACCGGATGCCTTAATAATCTATCATCGGTTTGTCCTTCATGGTGCCACGTCATTGACTCCGCTGTCTTCGAGGACATGAAAAGCCTTTGAAGCCTTGGTATCAGCAGAAAATACCGCAAAATCTTGACCGGCTTCTTTCTTGGCTGTGCATCATTTTCATCGTCGTTCTCATCTTCTGTGTTTCTATTTATCCAACGGGATTCGCCGCATACATGACAGCACTGTTGGTTTCTCCAATCGCCCCAATACAACATGCAATCATTCGGGCAACTATGGATTTTGTTGTACCCAAGACCTAAGTCTTTTATCATTTTCTTCATATCTTTGCATGACTGAGGGATCTTTGCAAATGGAAACATTTCTCTCAAAAACTCTAACAGCATTGTCAATGAGTTCCCGGTCTACCCTCCCAAACATTTTAACTGGAAAAGACGAATGCAGAAAGACATTTTTGAAAATTTCGATCCCTCATATAGTTCTTCGTTCATCTCATTAAGTAGCGCGTAGAACTTTACCGCTTCTCCATTCGGCTCTTCATGATGTACACATCTTCCGGGTTCGGTAAAAGTATTTCCACCGAGATTACAGTCATCAGATGTCACAAAATCGGGTGGGAATGACTGTAAACCATGATTGTGAATATTAAATGCTTCCCGCAACATCCCTTCCATATCATCCCCTCTAACAGACTGATGGTAAGTAGCACTATCATAAGATACATCCATCCTTGAAGAGGAAGTACTAGGCGGGCATTCTCCATGAAAAAACCATTGTTTATAACCACGAACAAACCCATCAACAATTAGATGCTCGTATACAACTTCACGATAATGCCAGTTTATGTTGACACACTTCTTACACGGGCAAAGAATCATGTTCTCTTGGCTTGCATATTGAAATGCAAAATCTAGAAAAGTTTGTACTCCATTTCGATAATCGTCGCTTACCCTTGACAAATTCATCCAAGACCGGTCCATTTCTTATTTCTTGAAGCCTAATCTTGACAATAATGTGCACGGGTTTAGGATTTAGGAATAAGTATAATTAAGCTACGTAAGTTATGTATTATGTAAGTTATTTATTATGAAAATTATGTAAGTTATGTAATTTATGAATAATTAAAAATATGTAAGTTATGTAAGTTGTAAGTTATGTAAGTTGTAAGTTATGTATAATATTAAATAACTAAGTTATGTAATTTATGTATAATATTAATGTAAGTTATGTATAATATTAAATAACTAAGTTATGTAATTTATGTATAATATTAATGTAAGTTATGTATAATATTAATTAACTAAGTTATGTAATTTCTGTATAATATTAATGTATGTTATGTAATTTATGTATAATTAACTAATTAAGTTATGTAATTTATGTATATTAACTAATTAAGTTATGTAATTTATGTATATTAACTAATTAAGTTATGTAATTTATGTATATTAACTAATTAAGTTATGTAATTTATGTATAATATTAATGTAAGTTATGTATAATATTAAATAACTAAGTTATGTAATTTATGTATAATATTAATGTAAGTTATGTATAATATTAATTAACTAAGTTATGTAATTTCTGTATAATATTAATGTATGTTATGTAATTTATGTATATTAACTAATTAAGTTATGTAATTTATGTATAATATTAATGTAAGTTATGTAATATCTTATATTTATATTTATATTTATATTTTAATTTTTTACTATTCGTAAATTTGAGATTTTATATTTATATTTTAATTTTTTACATAATTTGGTATCTCAATGTTTATAACGCTATTAGTTAAATGAAATATCTTATTTTAAGTAAAATGCTTATGAGAATTTTACAATTTTATTAATTTCATTAAAATTCTTAGCAGAAGAAAGAAATTAATTATGAATTCTGTAATGTGAGACTTGAATGCACTAGGAATGTGATGAACTGAGGTCTATTATTCAATAATTATAGGAAAAACAGGAGCAGATGTTGAATTATTTTCATGGCTGCTAAGAACTCATTGTATGATAATTTGGTGTTCAAATTAATTATGATTATTTACCTATTTGCAGCTGGCTTTGTTATGAAATTAATTTGCATAAAATAGAGCCTTATTTAAATCTTGATCGATGCTTATTTCATTTGCCTTTGACCTCTAATCTTTCATTCAATTCTGTGGTAATCATGCTTATTTCATTTACCTTTAAAACTTGTTCTTTGCAGTACATGAATGATAATCTTGCTATCCAAGAAAATGAATGTTTTGAAACACAAAAATAGACAAATTCTTCAAATTCATAGAAGTGTAGGCCACACTTCATAGAAGAAATTACAAAATCTCAGGTTCATGATTTTGTCCTGCATAACCATCTGGAAATATCCAAAATTCCACATGTTTGATATCTTGATATACAACTAAATATAGTGACAACTGCCTATGTCCAAACTCGTGAAGTGCACATTTCACTGTCTCAAGACACATGTTATATGCAGTTAAATTTTATCAGGAATCATTATTACAGTCTAGCATCATACATGGATATAAGCATTCAGGGCAATCATATAAGAAACTAAGAATGTATGATGAGGAAAATAGATCTCTACAATGTAGACATTTGCTTTCAAATGGAAACGTAAGTCAAGAAACTTACAGCAAATCTCAAAAGAAGACAAGATTTTCCAACACCAGAATCTCCAATAAGCAAAAGCTTGAACAGGTAGTCACTGCAAAAGATTGCAACTAGATAATATCAGTATCTGTTCCAATGATGCATAAAAATAACATCTACAACTGTAACATAAAATTTTATTTTCGCCAAAAGAAGCCTAATCCCCAAACCCAGTCTCTCATAAAACAAATGAAGTTTAACTTGTCAGCGTTAAAATGCCAATTAACCAAATTAAGTGCCCAAAGATTAACCTTAGAATGCCAAGCAATTATCGGCTGACTCCTAATTTTACTGGTGCATCAAGAAAGCGCAATACAAAATGAATTTCGATTTCAAACAAATTACAGCAAGTCACCATCATTCACTCATATATACATACATAATGAGCACATTTTTTAAGACAGATTTGTTTCTTCAATACACATAATCGATTTAGCAACATGTTAACAAAATATAACAAATTATCTGCAAAAGAATAATATACCACAATTTATTATGGCATCTTACAAAATTAGAAGCCTATGTCCCTCCTGAATCCATTAATTGACCACATAACACATTAACAATAAAAAAGACTTAAAAGCTCACGCTTTTAAAAAATATATATTTTCAATTCCACAAAGAAATCCAAGTAGCAAATAAGATAATAATAATAGAAAAAAAACAGAAGAGAACATCTGAATTTCATCAACAGATATGAAATCAGAAGGAATAAAAGTAAGGACATTTTGATTAACTAATTAAGTTCAGGAAACTTACCTAAATACGAGCTGATCAATAAGGCAGTAACAAATCGTTAACAAACAATTTTGAGTTCTCCTTTATTTAATAGTTGGGCAAATGCAGTGTGAGTACCTTGAACAAAAGTTGAACATAAGAACAACTGTTAATGTTAACTCTTCAACAATGAGAAGAACAAACTAGAAAGCAAACCCAGGATCGGTACTTCTTCCCAAACCCTAGACACGCAAAAATTCCCAAATTCCCCGAATTCCCAAACAAACAGGCCAAAGCTTGGTGATTGAATTTATTATTTAAACCCCAATTTCCCAAATTACACTTAACCCAAACCCTAAATCAAGATACAACATTGTAAAAGAAAAAAAGCTTACCTTTTAACCACAAATTCCGCAACTTTGATAGTATCCTGTCAAGATTGGCTCAACTGTTGCTTCGTTTCACTCGATTTATGAGTTCCCCTCTCCCTTTTTTCCTTTGTATTTTCTCTTTCATTTCAATCGCTTTCGTTTTGTCCTCTGATTATGTTTCTGTTTATTGTGTTCTGCCTATAGAGAAAATGGCAAAGTTAAAACACGATGAACAGAAACGACGTCGTTTTGTCAAAATTTTAAGACACCATTCCGGTGTTTGTTAGGAAAACGCCACTATTTCTTGTATATTTGCGGCGTTTCCAAAAAACGCCACTAAAAACTTAAGTTATAATCTGAAACGGCGCCGTTTAATAAAGCTTTAATGCATATTTCAAACTATTTTTTAACTTATTAAACTTAATTCTATTTAAAATAATATTTAAATGACAAAAACATTATACCAATTGATATCAATTGGTACTTTAAATTGATTTTTTTAAACATTATTTAAAGAAATTAATCTAAACTAACCTAAAACCCTTATCCGACCCCTGAAACCTTAAACCCTAAATTCTAAACCACTAACCCTTAGCCCGTAACTCGTAACCCCTAAACCCCTAACCCTTCTATCCCAAACCTTAAATCCATATATACCCCCTAATCCTTAAAATAGCACGGCCATCCAAAATAATCCCTAAATCTTTAATGATCATAAAATAGTTATAATTGATTAAACAATAATTAATAGTAGACAACTTTTAATTTGTAATATTATAATATTTATTTTTTTGTATAAAGTTTGAAATTTATAATATTTAATTTTATGGATAAATAAATAAATTTAAACTATATACTCATAATTTCAATATATTAAATTTATTGTTATATATTTTATAAATATATAAGAACATATTTGATATAAAAATTAATAAAACTAATTAATCTAATAACTTAAACTCTAACATAATCGTTGAAACCCTAAACCCCAAATCTATAACCCCTTAACCCATTACCCTTAAATCCCCTAACCCCTAAAGCATAACCCTTAAACCCTAAATCCCCCTAACCCCTAAACATCAAATTTTCAATTACACAAACAAACGTTGACGTTTTCACAAAATTGTAAACATATTTGCGGTGTTTTCCCGAAAAACGCTAGTAATAGAGTACATCATTCAACTGAAACGACGCCGTTCTGATAGAGTATCAAGAATATTAGCGGCGCTTACCTATAAAACGCCACAATAGAAACTGATTCCCTAACACGTAACGACGTCGTATATTGCAATATTTGTGGCGTTTTTGACTAAAACGCCGGTAAAGGCTACCTTTTTGCGGCATTTTTCTATAGAAACGCCGCTAAATTTCTCTTTTTTTTGTGATCTTACATTTAAATAATTAATTACCTAACAAATACATTATTTATTTGTTTATTTATTTATTTATTTATACCAAGATTATTTTGGTCCTATATATACAAATTAAATAAGTAATAACTATATATATATCCATATATATCAAAAATTTCAAATGGCCGTTAAATATTTGGGTTAAATGTTTTTAAATATACAACTATTATTAGTTAATTGTATCATTTAACAATCTTCAAATTATAAATTAACATGCATCCATAAAATGATCATTTAACTACCACGCACCTATTATATATATCTATTAATAATTATAATATAAACTATACTAAACTTCGTTAATATATATATTAATTAAATTAATTGATCATCTGGATTTATTTTACAAATATATATATTTACCGTAAAAATTAATCAATCTAATATTAACCTCTTAAGAAACCCTATCATGACCGTCTAAACCCCCGACCAAACCCAAAAAATTCCCTAAATTAATATTCTTTAATAATCACAAAATATAGTGAAAATCTATTAAACATGCAAGTTAATTAATTATATATATATTATATATAGTAGTTAAAAATGTTGTACAAATTAGTTGAAATATATGCTAGCAATATCTTTATGACAAAAATTTTCATATGGATCTAAATATAAGTTTTTATCATTTTTGAACTTAAGTATCGATATTTTTGCATCTGGTATATTGCTACTAATTAACCATATATATAGCCATATATATATATCAAAAAAATCAATTAATGGTTATTAGGGCCGGTTAAATGTTTTTTAAATATACAAGATAATTATACAAGTCTCAAATTATAAATTATCAATCGACATGCATAAAGTGATGATCATGATCTACCTATTATAATATTCAATATATATATTAAATTTATTCTGGAATATCTATTTTACAAATATATGAGAACGTATATATTCACCATAAAAAATAATCAAAAACAAATCTAATTAATTAAACCCTGTACATGATTGTTGAAATTAACCCTACATCTCAAACCCCTAAATTAACCTTAAATCCCAATTACCTTAAATCTATACCCCGTACTCCTTAAAATACCGTCCATAAAAAAATCCCCTAAATGTTTAATATATATAATTAATCATAAAATATAGTCAATAATTAATTGTTAATATATATATTTAATTTGTATAAATTAGTCGAACAATATATACTACCAAAATTTATTACTCTTATAAAAAGTTAATTATATTTTTAATTTATTCTTTACATTAATACAACAATTTAAGTTTTATTATATTTTATTTTATTCATAATTTAATATATTTTCTCTCGTAAAGTAGTTTAAATAATCAGCTGTTATAAATAGTTAGTTGTTATATATATACGACTTCTCTTTAATAAAAACTTTTTATATTAATCAATATTATTTGTTAATTATAATTTAAATGTAAATTGTCCCACTATATAATAAATAGAACAAAATATTAATTATTTCAACTTATAAGATTTTTGTTACTATTAGCGGCGCTTCGGCAAAAACGCCGCTAAAGGTAAATACATTAGCGGCACTTAGATACAAACGCCGCTGAAGACAAGCGAATTAGTGGCGCTCAGTTAGAAACACCGCTAAAGATCCGAGAATTAGCGGCGCTTGTATAAAAACGCCGCTAAAGACTCGAGCATTAGCGGCGCATAGACAAAAACGCCGCTAAAGATCCGAGAATTAGCGGCGCATAGACAAAAACGCCGCTAAAGATCCGAGCATTAGTGACCCTTAGACGAAATCGCCGCTAAAGATCGGGGCATTAGCGGCGCTTTCACAAAAACGCCGCGAAAGATCGGAGCATTAGCGGTTCTTACACAAAAACGCCGCTAAAGGTTTAAAAAATCGCAAAAACGACGCCGTTGGTCTTAGGTTTTTTGTGGCGCTTTATATAAAACGCCGCTAATTCCTATTTTTAGCGGCGCTTCCAGATAATCGCCGCTGATGCTCTACCTTTAGCGGCGCTTTGGCTAAATCGCCGCTAATGCTCGATTTTTTGTGGCGCTTTTGTTCCAAACGCTGCAAAAAGTGCCGCTAAAAGCCTATTCTGGTGTAGTGTAACCACCAAAAGGTTGAGAGCAAAAGATTAAGGTTATTTTGTTTCTTGGTGTTACTTGTCTTGACCATGTATTGGATAGGGTTTTCTCTCTTGTTCTTCATGGAAATTTGAAACATTAGATTCTTTGGTTGGATTTTTGTAAACTTTGATTGTTGTTTATGTTTTTTTTAATGAATGCAATTTTTTTATTGATAAATGTAACCACCAAAAGGGAAGAGAGCAAAAGAACAAGATCACTTCCATCATATATGTATTACTTAACATTTACATACAAGTGACAATGAAATCTTATTTCATTGCGACAATGTCTAACATACCATGCATATTTTGAGTATCATTTGCCTTCTAAAGTCATCATAGACTAAAATTTCTCCAAACATCAATTATCAAACCAATAACAAATGCATAAACTTATCAAAAGAAAACCACATTAAATGGGGAGTCCTATTTTTTTTACCTAAATTTGGCTCAATATGAGTAGTTCTAGCTCTAACCCTTAACGAACCATGCAGATGGCTAACTTATTAGCCTTTTAGGTATATATTTTGACATCTTCTCAACCGTGGTTAAGAATTGATATTCTTTTTCTGTACATATAGATATCCAAAAAAGGATTTTAAACATTTTCGTGTTAAACTTAATAAATAGTAATTGGGAATAAATTGTATTAGGATCATCCTAAAAAGTATAGTTTTTAGGCACCAATATAATAGTGTCACGTCATTAAATTTTAAAGATAACAAAGAATTATTATATACTCATCTATATCTAATAACTTCTCCAACTTAATTTAACTTTAATTAAGTTATTTAAATTAATTAAAATTTTAAATTATAAACAAATATATTTTCTTCTTTTACAAATTTTAATCATTTTTTTCATAAATTAATATTTCTTATTTTTGTGCAACCAATTTAAAAAAAATAGTAATTTTTGTGCAATTTTTTCTATGTCATTGACACATAATTTTGATAATTATTTTACCATAAACCCTGAATTTAAAATCTTGAACCTTAAACTTGAACCCTAAACCTTAAACTTTGAATCCTAAGTCTTGAGATTCAAGGTTTGGGTTCAGAACTTAAGGTTTAGGGTTTTAGATTCAGAGTTTAAGGTTTAGGTTCAAGGATTTGAGGTTATGAGTTTGGGGTTCGAATTTAGTGTTTGTGGTTTTAAGTTTTGGCTCTGGATTCTAGATTTAGGATACAGGGTAAAAAAATTACCAAAATTATGTGTTAATGAAATAGAAAAAAATTGTTGAAATGTTATTAAATAATCAGAAAGGAACCATGAATAATGTGTTAGGAAGGATCCATAAAATAATATATCTAAGAATAGGTGTATAATAATAATTTCTTGTATTTAAAATTTGAAAATGTGACAAAATTTTATTGATACCTAAAAACCTTAAATTTGAAGATTATCCTAATATAAGTTATTCCCATAATAATTTTCTGCTTAGAAAAAAAATTATTTTATTTGGTGTTAAACGTTTAACTTGATGTTGTCTTGACCCCGAACTTCTAATATTTTACTTTATCTCTTTAATATCGAATTCCTAGCTTCCCACATTGGGCAGCCAATTTATTTGGGGAAATGCTTTAGTCGAAAGCAATTTGGAAAGCATTAATTAGAAGTCCCTATATTCCCGATTAGCTAGCAATCCTATAATTTGATGAGAAAAGATTGTATAAAATTGTGATTTTACGTTAACTCTAACCTTTTTCAATAGAAGAATGACAAATTATATTTTTTCTCCAGATATTCAACATTTTTAGTTAGATTTAAATTTTTTTGGGGGAAAAAGTTGAATATCAGGAGAAAAATCTGATTTGTCATTTTCTTATTGAAAAGGAATAGAAATGTCATGAAATCGCAATTTCATACAATCTATTCTCTAACTTGACTGGGGCTCGTTATCCCTTTCATTTAATTTTATTAAATATATTGATTCTTTTGTATTCATCGTAAAAGATGCATGCATTCCCCCATTTATTTTTTTAAATAATTATTATTAAACCTTTAAATTTTTTAAAAATTTTATTAAACTTCTCAAATTTTAATTTTAGGATCCGCCACAAAACTCAACATTGAACATTTTTTTCCTTAAAAAAATAATTACATAAATCAATTCCATCGTTCAAAGCAGTGAGAAAGCGAAAGAAACTGGCATGGACCGGACTCCCCTAAAATAGGATTTCCATGTTTTTCTTATGGCATTCAAATGTCATCCTGAGTTGATAGATAGAAGTTTCTTGTGGAAAGTACATAAACTACATCATCATGGGCCAAATCCTTGGTTTTGATAGCCTCATGTAACCTATCTGCCTCTAAGTTTGCCACATCAGTGTCCACCATTTCCTTGTCATATCCGTAGGATGTCACTAGGCCCACCAAAATCGGTTTCACCAAAATTAACATGTCAACTAGTTGCTTTGCAAATATTGCTTTTACCTATGAGCTAAAATTTAAAAATTCATTAACTGGTGATATGGTAATTTAAAGGTTAAAAAAATGAAAATTTAAATAAATAATTAAAATGATAATTTTTTTAAAATTTAAAGGGCCTTCTTTTAATCCTCAACTGTGTATATATATAGCAATGGAGGTGGTAGTTACCTCATAAAGTGGTACCAATATTTTTACTACAAAATGAAATTCCCACTTTAAATACCACCTGGTCTCAAAAAATCTCTAACTAGATTTTGTATTCAAGTTAAAATAATGCAAAAATGGCCCACAGTATTATGTGAGCAAGCTAATGTTGAAACAAAAAGAGTTGGGGTGTCTGAAACTGAAACACTAGCAGGTACCAATAAAACCAGACAAGTGGAAGCCTCTTGTTTAACCTTATCCAATGTTCCAACAAAAGTGAAACCTCTAAATCCAGGGGCCACATCTTTCAACTTCATTTCATTTATCTATAAATAAACCTCACCCCTCCCTTCATTCTCCCATTTGCAGTCTCATTTTATCCAACTATATATAAGTTAATTGCTTCATATATAGCAAGAAACAAAAGGCTCAAAGATGGAGGACATTCAGACCTGGGTCTCAAATCACAAGCTCACCACCATTGGTCAGCTCAAATAAATTCGTTTGCATGTTTCTTTTTTTGGGTCTAACATGCATCCACTATTTTGCATGTTTTTATGTTTAGTTTAGCTTTTTCATTATGTGGTATGCCATATTGGGTGTTATAGGAGCAATCTGGGCATCAACAATCGGGGCATCACTGGCTTATAATACTTATATCAGGGCAAGAACTCCTCTTAAGCCAAGTCTGAGGCTTATTCATGCAAGGTATCACCGCATTATGTTGTTCAAACTCTTTTTATTGAGGATATGAAAATACATTTAATACATATTCGTATTAGATCTTCACACTTGAATTCGAGTAATATGTTTATCAGCAAATTTGAGTGTGAAAAACTCAGTCCGATACTGATGGGAAAGTGTTATGATAGGATGCACGCACAAGCCTTGACGCTGACGGTGCTGTCTGGTGCAGCAGCTTACCATTACTACGAAAAGAATAGCGGCAGAAGCAAGCAGGACAATACCATCAATGGCTAAAATAGTTTTCATATGTAATAATGGCAAATCTTGACGATGACGAAAAAAAAATGTTGGAACATTTAATGATATATGTGCTTTTATCGTTTCTGATCCTATAATAATGCCATTTCCAGATTGTTTACCTTCATAAATGGTGGCATCCTTTTCATTCTCCTCCATGGCCCTTATTGGATGCCAAGAGAAAATTTAAATTATTGAAATAATTTTTATATGAACCAAAAATGAGAGAAAATGAAATTAAATAATGTTCGGTTGAAAAAGAGGTGTTGTGGCGTAAAGTTATATTAGCAAAGTATGGCTCTAGTGTGCAACATTGGCAATTTAGAGCGAATAAAATTAAAGAAATGTTGTCTATTTGGAGAGGGATTGTGGCCAACTCGATAGATTTTAGAATAGCTAAATGGGTGGGGAATAAATATTTTAGATGGAAGATTGGGAATGGAAAGTCGACGATGTTTTGGGTGGATATATGGTGTGGAAATAGTCCATTAAAATTGGAATTTCCTAGACTATTTCGGTTAGCAAAACTCAAAAATGGGATGGTTATTGATTATTCAAACAATAGTGGTTTTAGTAAAGTTAAATGGGAAGATCTATTTATAAGGCATTGTTGGATAGAGAATTGGGGATTCTTTGTAGACTTACTAAAAGGGTGAAAAGTGTGGTGCTGGTCCCAGATTTGGAGGATAGTTTAAACTGGGCGCACGATAATAAGGGAGAATTTAATTTCGGTGAAGAAGTTAACTAATTTGCTAATCGAGGGAGAAGGGGATGAAATCAATTTTGCTTTTGATAAAATTTGGAAATTAAAAGTCCCTCCTAGGGTGCAAAACTTCCTAAGGATGTTAGCAATCGACAGAGTTCCCACTAAGGATTTCTTAGTGAAGAGAGGGGTGCATCTGCAAAACATAATGAATGTATGCCCATGGTGTGACCGTGAACAGGAGAGAGTGGACCGTTTGTTCTTTAAATGCAATTTTATTGTGGGTTTTTGGAGAAGGATATTCAATTGGTGGGAAGTTGGCTAGAAAATGGTGAGCGGTAATTTTGAAGAATTTTACTCTTTATGTTTTAATGTGAAGTTGCATGGTACTAGGAAAAGTCTTTGGTTGATAGCAATAGCGGCAGCATGTTGGTCTGTTTGGCTTGCAAGGAACGAGATGGTATTTGAAAGAAAAGTGTTATCTATGGATACGCTGATATTTCATTCCAAGATGAGAGCATTGTTGTGGGTAAGAGTTGCTTTCGATGAGTGTATGGTACAAGAGAGATTATGGTGGTTAAGTCCGTCTAAGTGCAAGTTCGATTCACTCAATTCCAAACTTGTTACGCTGAGTTGGCATTATCCTCCTCATGGGTGGCTGAAGTTTAATGTAAGTGGAATGGCAACTGAGGAAGCTACGGGCTGTGGAGGTGTTCTTAGAGGCGAGGAAGGAACTGTAAGAGCTTTATTCTCGGGACCATGTGATGCCATTGATGCATATTCAGTTGAATTAGGAGCAATAATTACAGCGTTGGATGTAATAGTTGAGATAGGGTGGAGGGGATCTAGTTTGATTATTGTTGAAATCGGGTCACAGGTGGCGTATAACTGGTTATTGAACAAAGACAAGAGACCTTGGTCGCAACAAACTACATTCACAGACATGGAAAGGAGACAAGCCTGTGTGGGTGAGGTAGTATTTTCAAAAGCAGAGCAGCATGGCAATGAAATGGTAGATACATTAACGACAACAAGCATTAATTGTAGGGTTATGTTCAAGGCGTGGCGGCGGTGAATGCTAGATTGGTGATTGGAATGCCTAGTTTTCATGTTATAATAGTTTTTGTAGCAATTGTATTGTTTAGCTAGAACTACTATTCTATTGCTTTTAAACAAAATAGTTTGAATGAAGAAAAAAGATGTTAAATATAATTACTAATTAAATTAACAAAAAAAATATTTGATGGTATGATGTTAATACCAATATATATATTCCAACCCCAGATGTGATAGATTTCATGCGTTAAAATCCAATACCACTCTTAACACCAAGTGAAGATGTTGGCTATGTGAATTAAAATTTTAAATTAATGAATTTTTTTTATCATTCAACTATTTGTTTTATTTACGTTTATCAAATTATTATTTAAATCATTATCAAATTGTTATTATTTTTGAAAGCTAATTACTATTTTTGACGTTAACAGTGTAACGGTAAGCCGACGTGGCACGTTAAATCATCATTTCAAATGAAAATTTTAGGTTAAACTCTACAATTGGCCCCTATATTTTTTTCATTTTGAGCAATTTAATTTTTTCTTTTATCTTCTTTTAACTTTCTTTTTTTTTCATTCTCTCGCTACAACAAAACGGGCCTAACGCGTCACTTTTTTTTACTTAAGACGATGCAAAAAAGGTTGGCATAGGTATCGCGATGCTTCTCCCGGCGCTTCCGACAAGGTTGTTTTTACTACAGTTGGCATAGGTTCTGCGACACTTTTGAAAAAGCGTTGGCATAAGTCAAAATAAGCCAACCTTTATTGAAGGGTTGGTAAAGGCCTAGTCAAGGTTGACCTTTAAAAAAAGTTGAGATAGACCCGTCTAAGGCAACCTTTAAAAAAGGTTGAGATAGAGCCGTCTATGGCAACCTTAAAAAGGTTGGGATAGACCTTGTCTAAGGCAACCTTTAAAAAGGTTGAGATACAGCCATCTAATACAACCTTAGTAGAAGATCTTCTATTTCTCCCTTTGTTTTCCTCCCTTCTCCATCTCTTTTAACGTAATATTTCTATGTTTTCCATTTGTTAAAACTAATCCACAAGCTCACTTCACTCGAAAAAAATTAAATTGTTCAAAAAAATTAAATATTTTTCATTTCGTTGCATCAATGTCTAATATAACATGCACATTTTGAGTATCCTTTGTCTTTTAAGTCATCAAAGACTAAAATTTATCCAAAGACCAACTATCAAACCAACAATAAATGCACAAACTTATCAAAAGAAAACCACCTTAAGTCGGGAATCATCGTTTTTTTTTTAGTATCTAAATTTGGGTCGATATGAGTAGTTCTAGCTCTAACCCTTGGCGAGCCATGCATATGGCTAACTTATTAGTCTTTTAGGTATATATTTTGACATCTTCTCAACCCATAAGAATTGTTATTCTTTTTGTACATATAGATATCCAAAATGTGGTTTTAAACATCTTGGCAGAGGAATGTCCTTTTTCTTTTTAAGGACACATTTCTACATATATGTTTTTTTTTAAATTCAGATATTCGTATTATGTGATAATTTGTTTAATTTATTTTTTAAAAAAATCGATGCATTAATAATTCATAATATAAATAACTATATATTTATGTTTGTATTATGTTGTGTTAATATTTCTTATTATATCATTTTTTTATCTTATTTTAATTATTTTTTATATCATACACATCTGACATTTAGGGTTGTAAATGAACCGAACTTGAACAAACAAACCTCTGTTCATGTTTGTTTGTTTATTTTTAAGCTTGTTCGTGTTCAGTTTGTGTTCGTTAAGAATTTCAAATTTTTGTTCATGTTCATTTATTTAAGATTATGTGCGTTCATGTTTGTTTGTTTAATGTTTACGAACATGTTCATTTAACTTAATCGAACATATTCACGAACATTAAACGAACATGTTCATGAACATATAATTGAACATGTTCACGAACAATGTTAATAAATAAATACATATACACATATATTGTTTAGATAGAAAATAATTAAATATAAATATTAATAATTATATTATAAATGAAAAAAATACAAACTAAGATAACTTTATTAATATATACTAATGGAATTTTTATAAGAAAATATCATTAATAAATAAACGAGCTCTGTTCTTGTTCGTTCGATTATTAAACGATGACATTGCCCAACACGTTTAAATTGCTTTCAGTTTCCTGTGTTTTTAGGTGTCAACCACATTAAGCATCCAAAAGATAAATATATGGAAAAAGATTTAACAGCACATAAATAAATAACACATTACTTTTAATTGCACTTAAATTGTCCAAAATTTGTGTTAAGCTGTAAAGAAAGATGGTGAAATAATGTCAAGATTGTGATTATCATTTTCTTTTTGAATGAAAAGAGGTGCACTTTATACTTTTATTTCATCTCTATCCTATACAGCTAATATATATAAATCATATACTAAAGCTAAGAATATACCTAAATTTTTTATATATTAAAAATTAAATATAATTAAATTATTTTTTAAATATTTTTTTATCTTTCACCCCAAACTTGTAATATTTTACTTTTAACTCCTTATAATATCGAATTCCTAGCTTCCCCCACATGGGCAGCCAATTTATTTGGGGAAATGCTTTAGTTGAAAGCAATTGAAAGTCCTTATATTCCCGATTACCTACCAAACCTCCCCTTTTTATTTTTTTTTATCAAATATACTCATTCTTTTCTAATTCATGGCATCATGCATGCATGCATGCACCCGTTTATTCTTTTATATTCCTAACTTTTCATAATATTGACTATAATTACGTATGTTTGGATTAAAAGCAGAGGTGGAGGTTTAGCCCCCAAAATTTTAAGTTGAAAATTTTATCCTTTAAAGTTTTTAAAAAAGTAATTAGACTTTTTTTAATCTTTTGAAAATTTTCATTATACATTTTCATTTTTAAAAAAAATTTAATTAAACCCATTTAAAATATTTGAAACTTTTCATTAATCTCATAAAAATTTTAAATATTTTAATTAGACTCCAATTTTTTTTAAATGATTCTCATTAAACCCCTAAAATTTTTAAACCTCTCAAATTTTAATCTTCCGGTTCACCACAAAATCCAACCTTGAACTTTTTTTCCTTAAAGAAAACAAATTATGAATGCAGGACCTGACCCTCTTAAAATGAAAATTTTTTCATTTAGGTCTCTTTATAATTTATAAAATTTTAAATTAGTAATAGTAAGATTGCATTTTGCCCCCAAAATGATAAAAAAATTAGTTTAATTCTTTAAAAATTATTAAGATGTAGGCTATTGAAATGGTGAAATTGTATTTTTACTATCGTAAAAATAAACAAGTTAATTTTGGCCCCCTAAAATAAAGAATTTCCCATTTAAGTCCCTTTATAATTTATAAAACTTTAAAATAGTAATGGTAAAATTACACTTTGACCTCTCAAAACGATAAAAGTTTAATTTAATCCTTTAAAAAAATATAAAGATATAAACTATTAAAATTATAAAATTATATTTTTATTATCCCTTCCAAAACAAATTATCTGGCTTGATCCATTGCCACCAGCTTATTACGAGGCCCGCACGAATCTTTTGAAGTAGAGGCAAGCATGCAATTAAACTTTACTCTCTTAAATATTAATAATTTAAACTAAATCACACAAAAGAAAATTATCAAAAATTTTGAAATCATTCCAAACTCGTATGACATAATTTCCAGCTTTGCCATTATTTAAAGTGATTATTCATTTGTCAAGTGTTGTGTGATATGTTCGTAGTATCCTAGCTAGATTATTAATTACAATAACCGAAAAGAGAGAAGAAAAGAATTTGATTCTCCATTAGGATTTTGGAGGACATCAAACGAGTAAATGGAATCTGGAAACAGTAACAATGGTGGCTTTACCGAAAGTTTTATCGGGAATCAGATTCCAAGACAAAAATTTAGCAACACGTAAAGTTGTAGAATTGTCAAGAATTCGCCAACTAGGGTTTTACCCTTTTGTTTAAAATGAAAAAAAAACACGCTTTAAATAACCAAATCCAGCGAAAGGAACTTCATCAGCTTGCACAACATTAACCATCATCAATACACTCAAATCTACCTCCAACTTCCTTCTTTGATTTCTTTTTTCTTTCTCTCATGGCTAAACAAAAAATCCCAGATCGAACAACCGAAGACAAATCTAAAGGTGAACCTCTCAATCTCACACATATCCATCAATTTTCTTGTCGTTTTATTGTTTCTCAATTGTCGATTATGATTGTTGTTGTTGTCCTTTTTTTCTATACTTAGACGAGTTACCAGCATGTTGTCCTCCGGTGACCAAAGCTAAGAGCGGAGGCAGGAAGAGAAGCTGCCTTGAAGGATGGTAAGTCTTCTATAAATCATTGGACTTGTAGTAGTCCCTCAAAATTATCCTAAAAAAATATAATATTATGCTTTGGAATTTGTTTGCAGTCTCTTTGCTTTGTGCTGCTGCTGGTTATGGGAGGCATGCTGCGACCTGTAGGAATAATGGAGCAGTCTGATGGCAATGATGATGACAAAGAATCTTTAAACCCTAATTATGAAAATCACATATGAAACCTTTTATGTCTCTTTTTTTTTTGTTTTTAATCTAATTGATCATTTTGTAATTCAAACAATACATACATATGGTACGTTATAGTTCCCTAAGTTTAAATCACATGTTTCATTGAACTTAGTCTTGTAATATACTTTCTTTTCTTTTTAATCCTTTCGACATACGTGAGTGATTATCAATAAAATTATACCATGTTTTGCTTGTAATTATCGAATTTGTCCGCTTGTGATCAAAGGAATTTTATTATGCCAAAAGGCTTTGATATATTTATTGGGTAAATGTTCATCAAACTATTAGAATATCATTTTTTTGGTCCTGGGCGTTATAAATTGTTCAGAATTGTTAATCATAGTTTTTGATGTTTTTTTTTATCACTTATCTTTTAAAAATTATGTTTTAGTCCTATATTTAACGATTTTAAAGTATTTGATGTAGTTTTTTTTTATGTTTTATCTTTATTTATGTTTGCGTTAGTGCTTTTCGGCATCTTCGCTATCCCCTACATCCATTACAGGCCAGGGAATCTTTTGTTCTTAGTGTTTTCTAATATCAACAAATGCCAAAGCATCTAAAAATCATTGTTGAAATTAAATTGTATATTTTTATAATAGTAAAAATGTAAATTTTTATTTTAATAGTCTACATCTTTATAATTTTTAAAGGATTAAATCAAGTTTTTATTGTTTTTAAAAGGTCAAAGTGTAATTTTACCATTACTAATTTAAAATTTTATAAATTATAATGGGCCTAAATGAAATTTTTTTCATTTTAGAGGGGTCGGCCGCAGTAAACGAAAAAACCAATCCACCATAGCATCAATAAGATGGTCTCATCCTCTCCTTCAAGAAGAAAATTCAATCCGGTGAATCTATCACTCCCTCAATCATAAAACCAAACTCGCCCAAGCCACAACCTTCAACATAAATTGGAAACATGCTGCAGATGCAAATCCAAAAACCAACCTCTGAAATGTGTTGATACAAGGCTTAACAGAGGAGTTTCGAAAGGAGGTTGTGTGCGATTAGTAGCGATGTTGGCTTGAAGAGTAGGCAAAGGCATAATAAGAGAGGTCATGAATTGGATGAGAGCTTCAAGGGAGTGGGCAATGGGTGAATTGTTGTTTGGGCAGTGGGGGAAAAGGTTTGGTTTGAGGGAAGCTCAGTGTTGATGGGGTTGTTACTGGTCTTCGGAGCCGAGGAATTGACAGCGTTGGTGGAGTTGACGGGCTTTTGAGGGTTGTGAGTAACATCATTATGAGAAGTAGTCATCGTAAGGTCTACGCTAACTATAACAATTGTTGATACAAGGCTCAACAGAGGAGGAAAGGAGTGGAGTAAGTGGTGGTTCTGTGGAGGCTGGTTTACCTAAAGAGACGAAGAGCTGGAAGGAACAAGACGACAGGTTGATTGTTGGGAGAAAAAATATTTAGGCAAAGTAACTTTAGTGCTGGAAAATCGATCCATTCTTCATTGCTGGAAGAGTATTTATAAGAGAGATCTGTTGACACCATTTTTTTGACAAACCATGGTCGACTTGGATTTTGAAAATGAAAACGAAAACGAGAGTCGCCACCAATCCTTTTTGATGAGGTGTGATCGGATCACCTCGAAAAGTGGTTGTTTTTAATAAACTATTTGATTTTATTAAAACAACGCTTTTGGTCCATAAAATTCAGAAAAACAGGTTCGGGAGTCGATTACGTACGAGGAAGGATTAGCACCCTCGTAACTCCCAAAATTGGTACCTAGTTGATTAAATAATGTCTTAGTGTCGAAGATTGAAAAATTTAAAGAGATTTAAAATACGATCCTTTATTGAAATGTTGAAAATTTTCGGGCAAGGGGCATATTTCACATTAATCGAGAAAGAGAATTATATTCAGTAAGTTAGGACACAATGTCTTGAATTCCTGATGCACGAATGAATGCCAGAAATTTACTTATTTAAAAGATATTTAGCTATCTCGGATATTAAAAAAAGGGATCAAGCCCAATAAGTTAAGACACGATCTTTTCTTAATTCCCGAGATCGTTTAAAAGTTTAAGTTTGAAAAGATTCGTATGTTTGAATTCATTGAGAAAGTCGAAATCCCGTAAGCTAGGGCACGACCTTTTCGAATCTCAAAATACGAAATTTTACTTATTTTAAAGTCGTGATTTATACCTTAAATAAAGTAATAAAACACAATGTCAATATGGGTAGCAAGACAATAATAAATACGACGATGTAAACATAACGCGAGCAACCACAACAAAATGATAAATAAATAAATAAAAGATGACAAAACAATTATACATGAAATAATAAACAACTAGGGCTAAAACATTTCATAAAAATAATGATGAACACATAAATAAATAAATAAATATAAGATAAAACAATAATAACAATACGAAAATAAATAAAATTATAAAAAGAAAAATCTATGTATGTATATTTATATATAACAAAGTTTAAAATGAAAGAAAAGATATAAATAAGTAAATAATAATATTAATATTAATAGTAGAATAACAAATAATATAAAGTTTTAAAAAGAAAAGATATATATAAATAATTATATAATAATATATAATAAGACAAATATATTTAAAATTTAAATAAGTAAATATAAATAAAATATAGTAATAGTAATTCTTTGAAGGTATAAAAGGACATAATAAATAATAAATAATAAAATCATATAATAAGATAATTATATACACAAAGAAAAATGCATATATATAAAATAAAAAAAAGCTAAAAATGATACAAAACTAATTAATATATTAATACAATAGCAACGAATAAATAAAAGGAAAATAAAACTAATAATAATAAATAATAATAATATCAAATTTATTAATTTTAATAAGAAAATAACCAAAATAGCAAAAAAAGATAGGCTAAATTGAATTAAAAACAAAATTCGGGGTCAAATCGCAAATAAATTAAAGGGGAGGGACTATTCTGAACGCGCGAATAACAATGAGGGACTAAGAGGGTAATTTTCCCCGCCCCCCAAAACGCCCAGTTCCATTAAAGACCAAATTGAAATCGCGAAAAAATCACAAGGGTAAAATTAAAAAAAACTAAAAGTACTTGATTGTAAAACCTTTAAAAAGCGGAAGGACTAAAAGGGTAAATAACCCAAAGCTCAAAAACACAAGGATCCCCTAGAGCGGGTCGGGTCGGCCAGCGGGTCAAGCCAAAACGACGTCGTTTTGGTGCTTGAGAAGGCTGCCCAAAACAGCGTCGTTTTGGAGCTTTATAAATATAAGAAATTCCAAAAAAAAACATTTGAAATCCTATTTTGAAAAAAAAAAAGAAGCCCCCCCTCTTTTTCTCTGTTTTCTCTCTAGGCTTTGCCTAGAATTCGACAATGGGATCGCCGCCACTGCCACGCCGACCACAGTACACGGTGGCCAGAAAATTCAAAAGGTACTTTTATATATATATGCTATATATATGTATATTTTAAATAAAAGGAAAATAATGAATAAAAAATAATTTTCGAATATACACAGTCACTAAAAAATGAGAAAAAATGATGAAAAAAAAGAGACCTTTCGTGCTTTTTCTTTTGATCTGTTTTGCTTTTTTTATTATTTTGAATCTGTTTTTTTTTCTACTTTTTCATTCCAAAAAAAATCATCCCCATTTATAGTGGTTTATCATGGCTTTTATAGCCATTTTTACAAGGATTTTTTTAATCTATTTGTTGTCACTTCTTGCAGGCAAGTGGGTGAAGCAGGTGGTGGCAGGTGCGGCGCAACAGTGGTAGTGGCAGACGTGCGGCGGCCAGGGGTCAGAAGACCCTAGGTGCGGCGCACCTAGGGTTAGGTTTTCTGTTTGTTTACTGAAAATGGGTTGGGTTGTTTTGGGCTGATGGTTCTTTAGTTTTTTGGGTTTGGGCTGTTTAGATTTTGGGCTTAGGTCTGTTGGGCTAAGTTCCTTCTGATTTGGGCCACATTAGGGCTGTTTGTAATTTGGACTTCATGGACCCTTTAATTAAATATTATTTTGGGTTTTATTGGGCCCCGAGCAAAATGGCCTACAACAAGATCCTCTTGTCCACTAGTGTGACGTGGCAGGATAAACACTTAATCTCGCCAAACACATAAAGGATATTCACGGTGGGCCTCATCCTATTATTCATTCGATCAATACAAAGTTATCGTGCTCAAGTGGACCATTTATTATCTTATAGGTGTGTTCACATTTGAGTAATGTTTTTAAAGCAGGTGCCTAGTTTTTCTAAGAGGAACAAAGAGTTGGTGCTCTTCTGGCAGATGATCGAACAAAATCTCTTCTGGAGTTGAGTCTGTAACACCTCAAGGCTGGCGGGTCTAATGTTTTGATGTATAGTAGTTAAATAGTATGTCTGGAAAGTGTAATCCGCCCAATTGCTCATTTTGGTGTATACGCATGGTCGTATAGTAACCGTCATAAAAGTATAGTAAAGATTTAACACTTGATGAACCAATTGAAATAACGTTGAATACGAGAGAATAATGCTTACACAAAGTGTGCTTGTAATTGTAACTGTATTTGCTCACACAAGCTGTGAAATGGGCCTGCTCACACGAGTTATGGGTCAAGATGTTAAACTACATGATATTGCTCACGCGAGTTCTGGAGAATCCGCAATAAATGTAGGACCTTAGGCATTGGTAGGACATCAAAGACTAACACCCGAATTATAATAACCCTAAGGACATGTCATTTGTATCCTAAGCATTCACGAGGTTCATACGGGCCACATATCATGTTCAAATCTTATATCTTATTTACATTATACCATTTCAAGCATACATTCATTTATTTCTCATTTTTCAAACATACTCATTAATATAACTAATTCCATAATTTAATCCGAGTCACTAATCTCCATTCATCAACAAATTTAACTATGCCTAACATAAAGAATAATTAACATACCTGTCAGAGTAGCAATTAATAAGTTAATTCGATATACGAACTTACCTAGACAAAAACAGTTACGAATACAACGTTGATTACTAATCCGTTAACTTAGCTATAATAACCCAGTTTAAATCCTAGACGAAATAGTGGTTTTGAAACCACAAATTTGAGGTCGTAAAATTATTTTAATATTATTTTTGGTATTTACAGCATATTATTTGATATGTGTGAAAATTTCGAGAAGTAATTTTACTGTTTGGTTGGTTAATTTGATAAAAGGACTTAATCGCGCAAAATGTAAAAGTTGTATGCTATTTGTTAATGTGCTCTTTTGCTATGGCTTATAAATGATGAAGTCCTTATTATGCAAATGGACCATTGATATGGTTAATGGACAATAATGACCATCCACTAAGTGTTTATAAATTATATTAACTAAGATTGAATAAGTAATTTTAGAAATAAGGTTATTATTAAATAAAACAAAGTTAAAATATGCTTATATTCTTTCATGTTGAACCGGATATAGAGAAAAGAAATAAGATTTGAAGCTTGGTGAATTTCAGCACCTTTAAATCTTGATTTAGGTATGTTCTTTGCTCGGTTTTTGATGATTTTTATGTTTTTCAGATCATTGCTTCGTATTCTAACTAGCCCATGCCCTAATTTTCAGAATTTATGATGAATTTGTGATTTGCCATTGATGATAGCTTGATTTTTTTGTTGTTTGATAATGAAAAATAAATATTTGTTGATAGATTAATATGTTTAATTAAATGATTTTTGATAAAAATGTGTATTAAGAATTAAATGGTGAAATTTGTAAATTGAAGGGTCAAATTGTGAAATAAATTGAATAAATGGGCTGCTAAGGACCTAAGGTAAATTCAGCCTAACATGGGTTTGCTGAAATTTTGAGTAATTTGTGTTATTTTGAAATAGGGACTAAATTGTAAAAATGTGAAAAGTTAGGGGCTAAAATGAAAAATTCCCAAATTATGTATTTTTGGATAAAATTGAATGAATATGTTATTAAACAAGCCAAATTTGAAATGAATTAGATCAAGAAAAGAGGAGATCAAATTTGGATCGGGGAAAAATTGAAAATTTTTGAATAGTCGTCCGGTTCGTTCGTGTCCGTACGAGGTAAGTTCTTAAGTAAATAAATGCTGTTAAATTTGAAACTGTGTGTGTTATATGTGCTGAATTGAATTATAATAAGTATATGTGTATATGCTGAACTGAATTAAGCACTAGAGAACTAGTTACGAGCTTGAATCGATCGAATTATGACGTCCGAAAGCCCTGTATGAACCATAGGAATAGTATAAGATACATATGTCATGACATAGGATTCTGATATGAGTTATCATGTAAGACCACGTCTGGGACGTTGGCATCGATTTGAGATTTACGTGTAAGACCATTTTTGAGACATCGGCATCGTATACGATTCGTGTAAGACCCTGTCTGAGACAGTGGCATCGATATTTGATTACATGTAAGACCACGTCTGGGACGTTGGCATTGTAAGAGCTTCTGAGCTATCCGAGTATCCTTATTGATTTCGAACGGTTCAACGGGCAATATCGAGAAATGAATGACTATGTGAAAGTATATCCGATTCAGGTACATACGAAGTGTATATGATATTCAAGAATGAAAGGTGAGTATGTTTCAAATGACGATATGTGAAATACATGACAATGAATGAAATGAATGTATATATATGAATGTTGTGATACATATACTTGTTATATGAAATTGTAATGAAATAAGCTTAATTATATTCAAGAGTTCGAATACCATGAAATTGTGGTCCTATGTTTCGAACATGGGATTTATGAAACATGAAACATGAAACATGGTTTTGAGGTATGCTAGTTTGGTTTGAAAGATGATTAGATAAATGTTATTGATAAGGTTAAATTATTAAATATGTTATGTATCTGTGAAAGAGTTAACTAAGCATGTTTTGATTTGTTGGTTATGTGTTTTGTATGACCGAATGTGATATATTTGAATGAGGAGTATATATGGTTCGAACAGTGGAATTATGAAGCATGTGTAATATGACTTTGATGTATGGTAGTTAATTTGAATTTTGAATTGATGAATGAGATTGAAATGGTTGAATTTTAAAGCATGGTTTATATGTTCATTGATAAATAAGGTAAGTGAAGTTGTGTAATGTGACAATATGGATTATATGAGAAAAGTGGTTGTACATGTGTATGAGATTAACTAAATTCAGTCTATTCGAATTGAATTATAAATGTTGCTATGATGAATTATTTTCTTATGGCTTACTAAGCTTTCAAAGCTTACTTTGTGCATTTTCCCTATGTTTATAGAGTTTCGGAGACTTGCTCGGATTGGAAGTCATAGGAGACCACATCACACTATCTAGTTTTTGCTTAGGTAAATAAATGCTTTGTGTTTTGGTTATGTGGCATGTATAGGCTAGTTTTGATATACTGGTTTTGGAATTTGTGTATATATATACATGCGAAAATGGCTTAATCATGATGTTAATGCTTGTGTGTATTTGGTCATATCTCAAGATTATTATGGAAGTATGTTTCATGGTGTATATATGTATGGTATTTGGTTATATGATTCGGTTTGAATAATGAGTTAGTTGATGGTTGTGTTTTGCTAAAATGCATTTGTTTCTATAAACTAAGTTTGGTATAATTAATGGCTTGTATATTGATTGTTTAGGTACGGTTGGTGATGGCAAAGTATGCACATGTTTTATGCTTGAATGGTTGGTCATTTAGGTTCGGTTTTTAAATGACTCATTGGATGGTTGAAAAGGGTGATGTCTAGACATGATTTTAGCATGCGAACTAGGCATGATATGTCTATTTATTAGTGTTCGAAAATGGTTCAAATTGATATGTAATATGTGCATAATTTTGTAATGTGAAAAGAGGCATATTTTGGTAATGTGATAATGCTAGTTATTATATATTTTGTTAATGGAAATTAAGCTGTGGGAAATGGTTGAATTGGTATAATATACAAATGTGTAAAGCTTATAAATTTGGTATACTTGATTCGACAACTGAGTTTAGGAATGGTTATTGTTACTGTAGCATATTGCGCATGAAATTATAATGTATTAAAACTACATTTGACCATTTGGTGATATTTGATAATGACCTATATTTGGATAATTAATAGGTCGTATAATATGGATTGGTTTGACTTGATTTGCTAACGCACTTATGTTTATAAGATGATACGTTTAATAATTAGCCATTGAATTAGATGTATACAAAAGAATGAGATGAATTATGTGATTGTTATATGGAATAAAATATATTTGATTATATTTTAGGTATTCAAATGCCATGAATAGATGGACATATGCTTTGAACATTGAATTTATGAAGCATAAGAAACAGGATATGGATATATATTAGTTGGTACGAATATTTGAATAAGTAAATGGTAATGACTTGGTTGAGTTTCAAAGCATGGTTTGTAATGCGAATTTAGTTTATGTGATTGAGTTAATTATGGCTACTTGGTTCGTGAATGATTCATGATTTATTTAATTGGATATGTGATATATATATATGTAATGACTTGACATTTATGAATGATTAGTGTGATGTTATTTGAGCTTGAGAATTTTGATAAAGAAGTTGATAAAATTTTATACATGAATTGTAATAAGTGATTGTTTGGAAATGTTTTTTTTTGTCTGGTAACGCCTCGTAACCCTAATCTGGCAACGGATACGGGATAGGGGTTTTACATTAGCTTTTCCACGAGTTAAGTCCGATTGATTCGTTTCTTGATCTAAATAATATTATTCACTCAATTAATCAATTCAAATAGCTCAAATAATTAAACTTAAGCTTATAAGCCCTTTCATTATAAATTTACGAAGTTACTCCAACATTTTACCCTTTTATGCAATTAGTCCCTAAACATGAAACTTTCAAATTAACCACATTTAATCACAATTCATGCTAGCCAAATTTCCTATAATCCCTATACAACCCATATTTAACATATCTTAACAAGAATTTCATACAATTTTACTATTTTAACAATTTAGTCTCTAATTCATAAGCATTTCATAACTTCCAAATCTATTATTTTCCATAAAAACATCTTAATTTCATCAATAACATAAATAAAAAAATTTAACAGTTTTACAAATTAGTCCCTAGGTTAGCTAAATTAAGCTACAACGATCTCAAAAATATAAAAATCATTAAAAACAGTTAGGGAATTCACTTACATGCATTCAAATTAGCATGGCCAATTCTCCAAGCTTTGAAACAATGAAGTTTTCGATTGGAGAAATCCAAATGAAGGAGATGATGGCTTTGATTTTGTTTTAATTTATGTTTTTATTAATTTTTTATTTAACAAGTCATGACTGTCCACTTACTTTACCTATGGTCTAATTGCTCTTTAAGACCCTCAATTCATGTTTTTACAATCATTTAACACATATAAACTAATAGCGATTAACTTTTCTAATTTTTACAATTTAGTTCTTTTTCTTTAATTAACTATTCAAACCTTAAAATTTCTGAACCAAATTTCAAAACACCTATATAATCATTATTAAATATTTATAGGCTTGGTTTACAGAAATGAGGTCCCGATACCCCATTTTCCAAAACCACTTGACTTTAAGGACAAACCAAATAAACTTAACTATTCATTCAAATAACAAAAATTATCAAATCAAAATTTAATATAATTTGTGGCCTCAAAACCATTATTTCCAACACCACTGAAAAATAGGTTATTACACTTTCCCTCCCTTGTAGACCTTGTTCTCTTTCTCGGAGTAAGGGTTTTTGTTCCAAGTGGTTTACTACTTCAGCCTTCAGCTTCAATTGTTTTTTCAGTTAATTTTATGGTGGGATTTTGTTCTACTGATGGTATTAATTATTCGATTCAACCTTAGTTTGAAATCAGTTTGATTTTTTTGTTTTGTTTTTTAAAGGGTTGGTGGGTTTTGTACTAAGTTAAAGAAATGCCTCCATATGATTGTATGCTTTTTTGATGAAATGAATCCTTTACTTCTAATTTGACAAGAAAAATGGTATTGATGTTATTCCTCATATTACCAAATTTTGATATTATTGATATATTTTCATTATTTAGTCAGATACTCTTGAGGCGGTTAAGGACATTTAAGAGGGTCTGGTGGAGGGCTCTAACTCTGTTCTGGTCAGAAGAATTCATCAACTGTTGTTATGATCTGATCACTGGAGTATTTGCCACATAAGAGAGAAGGTAATCAGGATGCTGATAGATCAGTAAAGATGGCACATGAAAGAAGCTACGAGTTGCATATGTTCGAGGATTCCCCGTTTGGGGAAGGTCTTAGGGCTATGTAGTTAGTTTTTTATATTACTTGTCACAAAAAAAAAACCTTAACCAAATGTTCCCTAATTTCTTTTAAAAAAATATTTATTTCTCCTTTGAATGAATAAATTTTTCTATAAATTTAACTTATTTCTTTTATATACTCCCAATTTAAAAAAAATGGTATCAAAATGAAAAGTAAATGCGATATTAGAAACTAAAGATGCATGAGTAAAAAAATTAAATATATTTTTTTTCATTTGATACTAAAAAAAAAAATTAAGTACTTAACTCAAACTAAGGGCATAATTTGAGGGCCAACTATTAAATTAAGCCAAAGAAAGAAATCAAAGCTCGGGTTGGGGATAGCCCGACATTGGACAGTCTAGTCATTATATCGGGCACGTGTAAGCAACAAGCCCTCCTAAAAGCCTACTTCAAATCTCAACCGTTGATCTAACAAATCCGTAAAAAGCCATCCAAAACCCTAAAACTTATCTATATAAATGCAAATCAATTGTGGCTGTTAAGATTTCCAATTTGCAACACTATTCGGCACTTCCTCTCTTCCGTAATCTTACTTTCAGATTTCAGTCTCAGTAAAGCTTTTTTTGCACCAGCCAAAATGGGGTTTGTTTTCCTTTCTAAACTTTTTTTTTTTAATTTTTACAAAACGTTATTATTTGTTCGTTTCCATTTATTCCTTTCTAAACTTTCTAAACAATGATAGCTTTGTGAATCATTTTTGCGATCGCCGTTTGTGTATTCCAGTAAAGTAGTGCGTAAGATCCAGTTTATATGATTAGATGATTTGTGGGTCAATGATTTCTTTTCCCATATGCTTCTGGGTGTTTTGGTTGGTGAGGAAACTGTGGAAACTGTTTGGTTGATGGGAAAACTGTGGAAGAAGGAATGGTATGTGAAAAGTTAGGGTAGTATGTGGGGTTATGGCTGTTGGTCATGATTTTAAACTTGTTAAAAAAATGATTGATGACCTTCTACATCAATGGGTATCTTTTAGATTTTATTTCTGTGATGCTTCCTTATATTGAAGATTGCTGTTCTAGGGAATTTGCATTTCCGTTTTGGTGATTTGGGGTTGGTTCTGAAAAATTCAAAAATTTTACTTGAGCCTTAGTGATTGCTTCTGTTTTTGGTTATTTATTTGGTTCATAAGTTGGAAAATCGCAATTATTCTAATCGAACTGGAATTTATGCATTTTTTAAATATTTCATAGTATTTAATTGTTTACACTATAGAAAATAGGTATCTTATTTCTAAATTGGTGAAAAAGAACTTCAAAATGCTATAGAAAAAAAGAGAGAAATAATTTAAATTACCTAAACCAATGGACTAAAGTGTAGATTTCCGTTTGATCAGTTCAGTTATATACTCTTTCTCGGAGTGAGGGCTTTTGTTCCAAGTGGTTTACTGCTTCAGCCTTCAGCTTTAGGTATTTTTTTCAATTAAATTTATGGTGGGATTTTGTTCTATTGATGGTATTGAATATTCGATTCAACCTCTGTCTGAAATCAGTTTGATTTTTTTTGTTTTTCTAAAGGGTTGGTGGGTTTTGTACTGAGTTAAAGAAATGCCTCTATATGATTGTATGCTTTTATTGAAGCCCCATGTGAAGAAGGAGGGGCTCATCGATTTGGTAGCACGTGTAGGTAGACATGTTTATAGCAGAAATGGGGTTCTCACTGAGCTCAAATCATTTGGCACTGTTCAATTAGGTTATGGCATCAGGAAGCTCTCCGGAAGATACTACCAGGTCAGAAAAATCTTACTTTTTGTTCATATTTATTGTTTGATCTTGCTAAAACTGTGTTTTTATTGTTGGGTTTTGCCTTTTTTCCCCTTTGAAGTTTATCTTGCTTTGATTTGGAGTTGCTTCCATTATTGTTATTATTGAACTTTGAAATGGATGCTTTGCTTTATCTAAAATAACATGTTGGTTGTCAATGGCCAGTTTATGAGACTATGTATATTGCTTGATGTTAGAACGTTGTCTCGGTTTAGAAAAAAGGAATTAAGTGAACTAACTACAGTAGATAGAGTTGCTATGTAAAATGGAAAATCCAAACATGTTACAGATTGCTCGTTGTTCTGTTTTGCAAGTTAAGATATTTAAGCTGGTCGTATCGAGGTCTGTCATAGTTCTCTGCTAACTTGTTTTATAGCAAGTTTCTGGTTCAGCTAAAGAACTGTTAGACATGAGCCATTGGCAACTATTAGGTCTTGAGTTCGAATCTTGGTATTTACAGCCCCTTCTTTCTTTAGAACAAAGAAATTTGTACACAAATTGGTCCTTTTGGCATAGAAATTTATTAATGTAATGATGGATTGAACAATCTGTTTATATCATGTATTATACAGGGTCAACTCATGCAGATGACAATGATGGCCACACCCAATATCAACAAGGAGCTGCAGTACTTGAACAAGGAAGACAGACTGTTGCGTTGGCTTTTAGTTAAGCATCGTGACTCGAAATATGGGCTGGAATTCCTTAATGAAGATGATGGGGAATTGGAGCTTAGCAAACTCTCTCGAGGCAATATATATGAAGAGGACATTGATGACGACGACGACGATGATGATGAATACGATGAGAACCCGGGCAATGGCGGAAAACTCTGATCGGTATAAGATTTTGATAATCCGAGGATAGAGTAGAACCTGATAGATAATTGAAGTCGATAACTATGTTCTTTGTCTTTGTAGCATGCCTTTTTAAAGTTTTGAATGATCCAACTTATGTTGTTTGTAGGTCTTTAAGAGACTAGAAGAAGTACAGGGAATTGCGACCATATTTCAATAAATGAGTGTTTTAATTTGTTGATTTTATGTTTTTCTGACTCATGAATGTCGAATATGTGAACATGTTCAATTTTTTAAAAGTTCTTTTATATACGTGGAGAATGTTGAGAGGGTCATATTTTCGTTCTCATGTCCGAATGTGTTGGATATTGGTGTCAAATACAATGCTATATGAAAAATCCTTAGGCATGCTAACAAGTGTTTGCGACAAAGAGATTGTAAATTTAGAAGCATCATTGTTTATAGGCAATACATGAACTTATTAAACTCTTAAATAAAAGCAAAAACATATTTTTATAAAAAACGGTAGACCAATGTATTTAAGCACATTGGTATCCAACAATGATGTAAATTAAGTTAAAAAGATTTATTACAATTGTTAAGAAGATCAAATTTTAAAAAGTTGCAATGATTCTCAAAGTTTATCATCATGAAAGTTTTTGTATTAATAGTTAGATTATATTTTGTCGTTTTTATTTAAAAATAGAGTTAAATTATATTTTATCGTTTTTATTTAAAAATAGACAAATTAATCTTTATATATTAAAAGAAGAAAAAAATAATTTTTTATTAAAAAATTATGCATTTTTGTTGTTTAAAACTAAGCATAAATAGCAGACTAATCAAAACGTGATTAATGTATCACATGGTAATATACAAAGATAAATTTTCAACGATATCTAATTCAAGTCCTCCATGGTCCTTTTCAACTTCAATTGGAGCAGCTCTTTTAATGGAGTTTTTCTATTACAGGTGTCTCGAACATGTGTCACTTTTTCATGCAAAAAATTCCAAGAAAATCTACGTCCTCCTCGGCAAGCAACACTGCCACGTTGCAAGACCAAAGCTAACAAAGCAATCCCCTTTCCTCTTCTTAATTGCATCCTTCACTCAAATCTTGAATCATCTTTTGTTATTTTCTATCAAAAATGAATTCAGAGAGTTTATTGGCTTCGGTAGGCATTAACATAGGACTGGCAATGGTGATTCTATTTCTCTTCTCAATCTTGAAGAAACAGCCTTCAAATGCTGCCATATATTACCCTCGTCCTCTTTCCAAACGACATCCCATCACCTTCCCTCCTTTCTCTCTCCGTCGTTTCATTCCTTCCTTTTCGTGGATCCCTCGTGCCTTTCGCGTCACTGAAGATGAAATCCTCCAAACCAATGGCCTTGATGCACTCATTGTTATAAGACTCTTCAAGTTCGGGTCTGTTGATTCTTATAATAATCTCTCTTCCTGCTGGTTTTCAATTATATACGAGTTAAGACCCTTTTTTGTTCTTCTTTTTTCAGGATTAATTTCTTTACTGTTTGCTCTTCTGTTGGATTGCTAATACTCCTACCAATTAATTTTGGTGGACAGCCAGCTTCTTCTGATAGCTATCGTTCCATGGATTCTTGCACAATATCCAACATCAAAACAGGTTCTAACATGTAAGATGTAAGACTATCACATATATATATTGTCTTGATTCAATCTGTTCATCAATAACATAATAATACAGAGTTTGACTCCTTGTTTTACAGGCTTTGGGTGCATTTTATGTGCTTGTGGTTTATATCTCTCTATGGATTACACCTTTTATATAGGGTGAGCTTTTACAATTATAAAATGGTGGATTATTATTTCCAAATTCATGTTTGTGTGTGTTCTGAGTCCTGATTTGTACTTGTTAACTTCCAGAAATGTTTGACATATAACAGGTGAATTCCTACTCTCCAGGAATATTCTGAGATTTTGGTTAAAAGGATTCAACAAGTTCGAAACCTCAGGCATCGTCCGGATCAATTTACGACTCTAGTTCGAGAAATTCCGGTCTGCGGTGAACACCAGGCTCGTGGCTGTTGTGTTGATCACTTCTTTTCTAAATATCATCCTTACAGTTATCATTCATACAAAATGTTATATGATGGGAAAAACATTGAAGATCTGTCGGTAAGCTTTCGATGGTCTCTAATTCGATACAATTCGGAAACATGTTGGATGCTGTTTTAACTGCCATGTTATAAATGATTTGAGTGTAGAAGCAGGCGAGATATGTGCATGAAAAGGTTCAGGGATTAAGAAAGAAATGTGAAGGCAAGAAACATGGTAAAGAATCGGATGAATGTCGAGATGATTTATTGAAAATTACAGGGCTTGAGGAAAAGCTTGAGGAACTTTGTCGTAAGATTCGCCAATTACAGAGTGAAGATATGCTCAAAGGAAAGGTAATACTAACCTGTGCATGAGCCATGCATTTGTTTTTGGTCGAGTCGCGTTTATCACTGTTAATTGGAGATAGTTAATGAATATTGGATGCAAAGAGAGCCAAAACCTTTCATACTATTTAAATCCTAGACTTTTGGTGCATTCATGGAAGAGTAGATTATGTGCTTTTATTACTGTTCTTAGCCAAAAGACTGGTTTCAAGCTATGTTACTCGTACTCTGGTGCGAGTGCCGGATACAAATATGTGTATGATTTGAATGTATTCAAAATCTACAAGTCTTTCCATGTATTTGGAGGATTCTTGGAGGGTTATATCCTGCACCACTGTTTGAATATGTACTTCAAAAGACTCAAACTAACATAGGTTTGGTTAGATAGTTGCTTCATCATGTAACATGGCTACTTCGATTCCATATGAGAATGAATATATTGGCAGTTTCAACTCTCTCCAATCATCGATATTTACGTAATTGACTGATATATTTGTTTCATTTACAACCACGATAAACATGAAAAGGATAATGCGCAGTAGATGACAATTTACATCTTATTTCTTTCAAGGAATTACCTGTGGCATTTGTGACATTCAAATCTCGGTGGGGAGCAGCAATGGCGGCTCAAACTCAGCAGCACACGAATCCACTTCTATGGATCACTGAAATGGCTCCCGAACCGAGTGATGTCTCATGGAGGAATCTATCAATTCAATACAAAATCTTGCCTGTTTATAAAATAGGAGTCATTCTTGCAGCAACACTTCTCACTATTTTCTTTGCAGTGCCCGTCACTGCTGTTCAAGGGATTGCTAAGTTTGAGAAACTTAAGAAATGGTTTCCTCCAGCAATGGCTATAGAATTCATGTAAGAACTCTTTTTCTTCAGTTTCCATTACCTCTTAGACTCAACTCAAGTCTCCGATACGGAGATGTATCTGGAACAGGTATACTCTTTTTATGGTTCTTTGAGTTGACATATTTTATTGAACCATAGACCAGGATTATCCTCAGTGGTGACAGGGTACCTTCCAAGTGCAGTCCTCAAAGGGTTCATATACATTGTTCCATTTGCAATGCTTGGGATGGCTAAACTGGGTGGGTCCATCTCAAAAAGCAAAGAGGAGATCAAAGCTTGCAACATGGTTTTCTATTTTCTGTTGGGGAATGTTTTCTTTTTGAGTTTGATTTCAGGCTCTTTACTTGATGAGATTGGAGAATATGTTAGTCATCCTAAGAATTTTCCTAGTCATCTTGCTGCTCTCGTCTCTTCTCAGGTAAGTTCTCTCTTCATATATTTTTCTGTATTATAGTTATATATGTAGCTCTACCAGTCTATTTTTGTTGAACATGAATATATTTCTTCTAAATGCATATTCATACATGGATATAAGAATATGATCTTTCAAATACAAGAAAAAACTTACAAAAACTCAAAGATATGTCTAATCTAGCCGACACACATCTAAGTTCGAGTAGGGTACTTTCTTTCTGTTCACAAATTATGTATGATCTGTGCACATTTAAAGGATTAGCATCATAAGGATGAAAGGATTCAAAATGATTCACATATTCTTTATATAATCTGTTATTCACAATATATATATGTGTGTGTGTGTGTTTTCTCATCAATTATTTGCGAAAACTGCTCTGATTTGAGCATGTTCGTTCCAGGCAGATTTCTTCATGACATACATCCTCACAGAGGGGCTCTCAGGGTTTTCTTTGGAAGTTCTTCAGCCAGGATTACTAATCTGGGATTTTATAAAATCCCGGACTTACTGCCGAGGAAAAGAGAAAGATCTTTATCTTTATTCACTGCAATATTTCCGGATCATCCCCATCGTCTCCCTTTCAATACTGATTGGCATAGTGTATGCAGTCATTGCCCCATTGTTGCTTCCTTTTCTTATTGTCTACTTCTTCCTCGGCTATGCCGTCTATATCAATCAGGCAAATTTCTATGTTCCGGTTCTTTATTTTATAAAAACTTGACACTAGTACTCAAATCCTAGTGGTTGTGGCAATTGGGTGAACAATTTGGTGCAACATTTTTGCAGATTCAGGATGTATACGAAACTGTTTATGACACATGTGGTACATTTTGGCCATTCATTCATCATTACATAATTGTTGCAATCATTCTGATGCAAATCACAATGATTGGTCTCTTCGGATTGAAGTCGAAACCAGCAGCTTCCGTATCCACCATTCCCCTCCTTTTGCTCACCATAATGTTCAATGAGTACTGCAAGATTCGCTTTCTTCCTGCATTTCGAAGCCACTCTATTCAGGTACGTTGAATTTTTATAAATTATTCTTAATGCCCACCCAGTCACCGAACACTGAAATTAAACAAACTAGCGGTTGTTTTTCATGGACAGAATGCTGTTGAAAACGATGAATTTGATGAGAAAAGTAGTGAGGTGGAACATAGCTTTGACAAGGCAATTGAAGAATATCTTCAGCCATGTTTGGTTCCTGTGAGTTTTACACAATCAGACTCTAGCTTGTACCAGCCTTTGATTACATCATGGTAGTTATAGTCTAAACACTGTTGGGGTCTTTTCTTTCCGATGTTCGAGATTGAGTGTTAGATATAGTATCTGTTGATACAGATTCATTTAAAATCTTTTCATATATGTGGATGGATTATAAACATATTCCAATTTTCAACAAATCTAGATGCAAATATTTCTAAACTTGCATATATCAGAATGAAAACAGAAACTAGTACAGAAACCTATGTACAATCAGATTCAAATAACATTCAAACAATGAAGGCTTTCAAATTCAATATCTGAAAAAGAAAACAATATCCATTGAAATACCAATATAAACAATCCACGGTTCACGAATTCAAACAGTATATATATATATATGACAGACTGAATGAAAGAATCAATCAGATTTTTCCACCAAGTAAGGTGACCAAGAAATTCCTGTAATCTCCAGAAGTATCCCCAGTAACTGCATCATCGAGACTGGACTTATAAATGTTCAAATATTCTGATTTTACTTTCATCATGTCGATTTCTGCTCTGCTTATTATTGCTCTTGTCAGTGAATCTTCATCGGTTCCCAGTCCAATGATTGAAGTTCCTACAACCTGTTGATGGGTTGAAGTTTGAACAGATTTGAAGCCAATCCAAATGGATAAATGAAAACAAAACTCATAAAAATACACCCATATTTGAGGTTGAAAGTAGTACTACAACATAAATTCCAGTTTTATTATATGTTACTCTGATTCTTTATCTTTTTTCATATCCGTGTCTAACTCATTTCTAAACATGAATATAAACATGACTCTCTGATAGAGATGTAAATGAGACATCTGTGCTCACGAGTTATACTTGAGTTCTGACTTGAACAATAAACTCAAATCCAACTAGGTCAAACTTGAGAAGCTGAAGTTATTGAGCTAATCAAATTCAAATATTGCAATACTCTCAACTCTAGTAATTCATAAATCTTGTTAGAAACAGCTAAATACTGACCTCTGCAAAGTGCTTCTCTGGGGAATCAATGCACAAAATAACCATTCTCACAAGTGATTCCAAATCACCCTTCCCAGATTTCTCGATGTCCTGCAAAAGAAAGGGAAAAAAATCAAAGAATTACATCCGAGACTGTGATAAACGCGAACTCTAAATGCATACTCAACCGCAATTTAAATCCTTAATGTTTATAATAGATGAAACCAGTACCTTATCAATAGGATTTCCATGTTTTTTCTTGTAGCATGCAAATGTAGTCCTGAGTTGATAGAAGTTTCTTGTGGAAAGTATAAAAACTACATCATCATGGGCCAAATCCTTGGTTTTGATAGCCTCATGTAACCTATCTGCCTCTAAGTTTGCCACATCAGTGTCCACCACTTCCTTGTCATATCTGTAGGATGTCACTAGGCCCACCAAAATCTGTTTCACCAAAATTAACATGTCAACTAGTTGCTTTGCAAAACTGTTCTGACCTATGTTACTTGGGACTCAAGTGTGAGTATCGTGCTCATGCATGTGGAATGTCTTTGGAGAGTCATATTTCCATACCAACACGAGTATTTTAATTAAAAATGACGAGCCAGAACAACATAGGCTGCGACTCTTCATTTTCCTACAAGGACCAGTATCTAACACTTATATTATTCACATATTCAGACAAGGATATGACCTTCCAGAAAAACTTATATATTACTCATATCCGACACAGGTACCAGAGTCTAGATAACAGAAGATTGCAAACTCCCAAAACCTAATATACATGAAGGTGAGATCAGTTAAGTATGGACTGGTTCTGATTTACCTTTCTGAGAGGCGGAGGTAGTGAAGCTACGATGTCTTCTTCAATTGAATGATCGAAGAGAGTGCAATAAGCCTGCCTTACTGCCACAACATGCTGAGGAGACGACGCACATGACATCTCAACAATGATCTCGAGATGCTTGATACCCTTCTTCTTTGACTTCAATGCTTCATTTGCCAGTCTAGCATCTCTCTCGGATGGATCATATGTCCAAAGAATGACTGCTTTCTGTTGAACATCACAAACTTTTTTTTTCAAAGTATGGACCATAGGGATTTACATGGATTGAACATTAATTTTCAGAAATGAAATGCTCCATTAAAACCTACTGTGCTCTGACCCCGTATCGCACACATATTTGAGCATGGATATGAGGCTATAACATTCCATGGACCCTCTAAATACATAGAATTACACACCCCATATCCGACACTCATTTCTAAATCCAAGTAACATAGCATAAAACCATGGGAAAAGTTCAACAAGTTCTAAGACTAACTGCAGAACTAAAAACAAGACTTATCCCATATCGTATTTTTTAATGAAGCACCCTAATAAGATGTTTTAATTGAAAGTTCAGCAAATACCCATGGGACTTGGGAGTACATATTCGTATCTGGCACTAACACCCGAATCTCCTATTAACATATGATTACAAGCTTCTGAATTTTAAGGGTTTGCTACAAAAATTTTAACAAACAAACATTGAAAGTTTGATAGGAATTTCACATTGATCTTAATTAAATCAACTAAACAACTATGTTGTAATTCAGAATAAGGAATCGGTCAAGATAATTTATTTATTTTTTTTAAAAAGGGAAGAAAGAACAGAAGAGAACATACTCCAAAATCACCAGAAAGTTCAGACTTAAGAGCATCAATGAGAGTTTCATTGTAAAGCTGGTGATAAGTTTCTCTAATCTTCTTCCTTTGATTTGCATCCCTGTGTCCCAATATCTCAATTATCACATCCTCATCTGTTCCGAACCCTAAAAAATTTCCCAACAACAACAACATCAAAACAACGATTTCAGATTCTCAAGAAACAAAAGGGAAAAAAGGAAAACCTTGAAAAGCTTTCTTGAGTTTGTGAGAGTCATCTTCAGGAGAAGGAATGACATCAAGTACTTTAAGTGAAGCCATTCCTCCAATCTTAAAACTAGATTCAGGGTTATGTGTTTTTGGTTTACTCGTGAAAAGTTTCTTAAAACTCTTCATTATTGCTCTTCACTCAGTCAGTTACTTCAGTTTCGGTTGTGTATTTCCCTCCTAATAGTTAGCTGAAGATCAGGGCTCGTAATCTTTATATTTCTTATACTTTGATACCCTTTTTTGTAATATTATAACAATTTGAGTGTAAATTAAAATTTATTTGGTTATCACTTATCACAATACCTTCATGAAAAAGAAAGAAAAAAAAGGCTAAAAGACCCTCGGGTTTTGACATATTTGTGGAAACGTACATGAAGTTTTGCAATTTATGTTTAGTACCATTAAAGTTTGAAACTTTCCTTATCTTTGACTGCAATAATTCAGTAACATATCAGTCAATTATCCACTTTTAGAGGAGAAAGATAACAACTTTAGAAAAATTATTATTATTTATTATCATGGGTGTTATCAGAGAGAAATTAAAAAAATTCACACGACTTGCATTCGTTTCCATTTAGATTGTCAACCACAATAATTTACTCAAAATGTGTTTCTCGTGTGGATGGTAGGTAGGAACTGCATCATGATCTTTCCACTGTTGAATTCAAATGGATAAGCTTTCATTTGAAAACAAGAAACAAAAATATCATTTTTATTTTTTATCATATTATTATTTTGGTGTCGTATTATTCATATATAAAATTATGGCAGGGAATGTAAGAGAAGAGTGGTGAAGGATCCAAAGCATAAATGAAAATGAGGTACATACAACCCAAAAGAGAAGAAACTACAAAAAAAAAAAAAAAGAGCAGTTTAAAACCAGTGGGTTGCATAAGAGGACTCAATTATAAAATATTGGTGAATTTTTCCAATTTGGAAAGATCATGCAATTAAACATGTTAAAAAATTATTTTTCAGTCAATTAAAATGAAATGAAAAGTCATTTTTAAATCTAACAATAGCTTTTGCTTCTTCTTTTTTAAAACCAAACTGAACAATAATGCACAGCTTTTATCTCTTTCCTAAAGAAAAAAGAAAGATGCTTGAATTTTTTTTTGCATTAAACTAGAGAAAGGTATTACCTTTATATAGAGAATTAAAACTTAAGAATTCCAAAATGCAAGTCCAGGGAAGCAATATAGTTTTTATATTTACTTTTAAATTTTTTATGTAATTTTATTTATATCTAAATTCGTGCCAACACAAATATCTATTCCTTCAAAAAAGAATTCATAAAAAATAGGCATAGGTTAATATATATATATATATGTCTGTTTATTAATTTAAGATTTTTTTAGAAAAGTCTTATATTTAATATTTAATATGTTATTTTATTTAATTAAAAAATAAAAACAATCCATTACTTACATTCTATTTTAATTTTCATACATCACTTTAATCAATGCAGCTGATTAGCATTTCCTAAATAAAAGGAAAATGGTTGGGAAGTGGAAGATGGTTGTGACGTGTGGTGGGTAAATTATGCACAAGTATCACATGCCCTTGCTTTTCCCTGACAACAAAAACAACCAAACATGAAAGATGAATGTGTTTCAAATTAAGTGATACAATCCAAAGGTGGTGGGGATATTAAATATGAATGTCTTAAATTATATTATATTTTTAAGAAGAAAATATAATTCGAATTTTAGTGATGATATTGAAAATAATTGTTATAAATTTTAAATATAAATTGTAAAATAAATATAAGCTGTCAATGTTTCATTGCTCCTTCATGGGACCCTAGCTTTAATACTACTCAATAAGGTGTTTGGTATAAGGAAAAAAAACTGTTTAAAAATATAAGGAAAAAATATATTGTAAGAAGATCAAATGTCTAACCAGACATTAAAGTAAATATATATATATTAATAGATTATTTGTAATGATGATTATATAAACTAATAAATATTTTTATGAAATTAATTTTGAAAATTTATATGAATTTAATGTTTAATTTTTCTTAAAAAAATATTTCATCCTAACAATTTAATGTTTAATAATTTTATCAAACGTCTAAACAAATATTAATAATTTTGTTGTTTGTAAAAAAAACCAAAAAAGTATTTTTTTTTTAGGTTTTCTTTGGATGGTTAGTAGGCATTAAGGAGGTTGGTTTGAACCCTTTTTCCAATCAACCGCACAACAATATGATGTCTGGATTGTGTTTCAGCAACTGGAGCTAAAATTTTGGGTAAAGTTTATCACAAGTATTCGCACCATATCATTAAGTTTATTCTACTTTTTCTGCTATTAAAAAAATATTTTAATCTTTATAACATAATAATCTTTCGATTTTATTTATTTTATTTTTACATAATTGTTGTGCTTAAACTATTTATAGTTTGGTCCACATCGACCACCATTAAGTCATGTCATCCCATTAATAATAAAATTTAAAATGTATCTTTTTAAATATACAAATATTAAAATGTTTCTTTTAAAAGTAAAGAGACTAAACTGTACTTTTTAATATGATATAAGGACTTGTAATAAACTTTAACCTAAAATTTTCAGATGAAATGGGTGGATTATAGCAAACCAGATAAGGTTATTTCTTTTTTATCCTTCAAAGCTAGAATAATATCCTTTTAAAATTTGGGGAGGAATGTACTAGCACAGTGTAAAAATTATAGTTTTACACACTTCCATAATTATTTGTATGATTAATATTTTAATAATTCAACCATTGAATCTATCAATACAATTGTACTTGGCATGCATGAAAAGTTTTGAACTGATCCGATATCTCAATCATACCAATCTAAATTACTCTATATAATAATATAATATTCAACGGTTGAATTTTTTTTTACATAAAACAAATGGTAATAAATTTTAAAATTACATTAAATTTGGCATACATGATCTACACAAATAGATCGTAAAATATAACGGTTGGGTTGCTAAAATATTAATAATATAAATAGTTACAAAAATATGTAAAACTACTTTAGTTTTTATACGGTATAAGTGCATCCTTCCCTTTAAAATTTTATTCAAGTATAGTAATCTTATTTGTTAAAATAATACTTAGCATTGATAAAAAAAATTAATTAATTACAAAAATTACCATCTCATATAATAAATAATTTAAAATAATTATAAAAAATTTAATTAAAATATTTAAAAAATTACAATCTAACATATTTTAATAATTTCATAAAAATAAAATAATTTAAAACTTCTATTATATATTATTTTTAATATAATTGACCTTAATAATTATTTCAATTCTCACATCATCATTATACCATATTTGAATTTAAACATATGGTCTATTACCGATTTTAATTTCATTGATCCGGTGTTAATCTCACTGTCATCATTATTTTTAATCTTACATCTCTCCGTCCATCCAAATTCAAATTTAAAAAAAAACACTTTTCTAAATGTTTTAAATAATAAAATGACTTTGTTTGGTGTGTTTTTTTTTAATTTCAAATCAACTTATCAAACTATAAACAATAATAAAAAAATAATTTTAAAATCAAACTTTTAAAATTGATTTTCAACCCAAATTAAAAAAAAATTGTAAATAAAAGTTTCAAGAATCAAGTCCGGCTACTTTATTTTTATTCTTTTTTTCAAGTCCTTAAGCTTTATTCACATTTATGGCTCGTTTTATCATCTCAAAATAATAGAATATTAAAAAGTTAATATAAATTTTTATATGTAAATTAAATAAAATTTATTTTTTTATTAAATAATAATTCAAGATAGATAGTGTATTTCTATTTATCCTTTTGAAAGAAAAAGAATTGTATTTATTATTGGTGGAAAAAAGATCATAAGGTAAGACCAGCAAACATATTAAGTTGGACATAAAAAAGTAGACTTCATAGATGTTGCTTAATAGATGAAAAATCTTGTATCATACCATTATCTTTTCTTTTTCTTCTTTATAAAATGTCATTTTCAATTAATAGGTTATATTATCATCATATACAGTCAACCACGTGATGTTCTACATTTTGCTTTTAAACATAAAAGATGACCACCCTAAAATGTGACATTTCTCTGTTCAAACTGAAGACATCGTAATACTAATGTATTAGTACCTTATTAATTATTTCAACTCTTATGATTAAAATTAATAATTCATCGCTCACGATTATTAGTTTTATACAATTATTTTATGGTTTTTAGATGGAAAAATAATATATACTAATTATTACAATAATAATTATATTTCAATGGGCCAAATTACAATAATTACAATAATAATGGTTAAAATTAATTTAACTCTCGTGATTCTATTTTAAAAGTTCTCGGGTGATGTACATGAAGAGTAATTTTTGGGTGGAGGGAACATTCGTATGAAGAGCATTACAAACTTGTAGTTTATGTATTTATACAGTATTTTATGTCAGGTTGCATAAATATGGCAAAACAATGTTAGATGTGGCAAAATTATAAAAAGGAATACTAAATGAGACGTGGCTGTTACAATATGTTCACATTTATTAATTATTGGTCTTTACTGTTTACCGTTACCTAAACCATCATTTTGTTTTTCTTAAATTATGGTCATTATTATTGTAGTTGTAGTTTTATTTATTTTCAGTTTTTTTCTTTTTCTTTTCTAAAATACCAGAATGACAATAATAACCTTCCAATTTGATATAAATATACTTATCCTCTTTTGAAATATTAGTCATCATAAAATTCAAATTTTCCACCAAAAAAGAAACTCCATTAATGGCTCTTCCTGTCGATATCGAAGCTCTTGATAAAGCCTTCTCAGGTTAATTTATTTTCTGTCTCCACCTCTAATTTCCATCCTCTGATTCAGTATTCTTCTTTAATCGGTTTTTTTTTTCACTTAATAAGTTCTTAAAGTGTTTCTCTTTTGATTCTTAGTGTTGTTTTCAGATTGTGATTTGTGAATTTGGTGAAATTTTCCTTTTAAATGTGTGAATTTTCATGTAGTTTTCCATTTCTGGCCAGGGGAAAATGTTAGCCATTGCAGTATTTTCGATAGGTTTTTCTGATAAAACTTGAATTTTTTTTTTCCCGACCAAGTTTCTCGTTAGTAAAAAGCTGAACAGAGAAGTATTTCTTTATCAATTTGTTGATCCTGTTTTCTTTTTATCTTATATATCAGAGCTTGGTGCTTGTGGAATATGGTTATGGATATGGATATATTCAATATTAAAAAAAGAAATTAATATATTTACATGATTATACTTGTTTTATATTTAAATATGTATCAGATTTGGATAAAAAATTCAAAAAAGCATCCCGAAGGAAAATTGACTAACATTGTATGCAATTTCAATTCTTTTCAAATATTCATATACATTATTGTATCTTAAGTTTCTTTAGTTTATCTAACTTCAATATAAGCTAAGACAATGACTTGCATAAGGTTTTAATTTATTGGCATTTTATTCAGAGCTTGAATTTTCCCGTGAAATCTATAACTATCTCCTAATGTAATATTTGTGTACTTGTTTTCAGATATTGTTGTGTATATAGTTAATTATTTTTATATTGTTGAATATATAGTTAATTAGATTATTAAAGTTAGCTATTTAGTTCTCTTTTTTAAGATATAGATATATAAATGTTCAAATATTATTATTTTTATAAACTTTTTTTTTTCAGGAATTGGAGTGGATGAGAAGTCACTAATCTCTATACTGACCAATTCAAACGAGGAACACAAAATATCCCTAAGGAAGGGAAGTTCCAAGTTGTTCATTGAGGATGAAAATGGATTTGAACGATGGGACCAATCTTCCATTAAAATTCTCAAACACCAATTCAACCGATTTAGGGTTTGTTACACATATACCTTAATATATTTAGCTTCGAAAGAGAAGAAAAAGAAACTACAAATATTTAACTTTATAATCATATATTATCCGCGGCACTCAAAAATTAATATTATATATGTTCAAACTGTAAAATCTACTTGAATGACCTACAAAGGATTGGAGAGATTCTTGAGATTGGTATAAATATTCATATTCATAGACAACTTTGTATCAAAATAGACCAATTTACAAGTCGAGCCAAACGATCTAATGATTTGGTTCTCTAATCAAAATTCAGGTCTACATAGGACTCATTGAAAAAATTGAAAAAATATAATTCTTTCCTAGCTGTTGTTTTATATTTGGAAAGCTAGAATTATAATGCTGAAAACCATGTACTGATAAGATTTTTGTGGTTTATGTTTTACTCTGTGTTGGGCGGTTGTTAGGATGCTGTGGTGCTTTCACTCCTACACCCATGGGAAAGAGATGCTCGTTTGATTGAAAAAGCAATAAGAAAGGGCCCAAAACACTATAACGTGATAGTGGAGGTGGCATGTACAAGATCATCAGATCAATTATTGGGTGCTAGGAAGGCTTACCATTCCCTCTTTCATCACTCCATTGAGGAACATCTTACCCACATTAAAGGTCGTGAGCGTAAGGTAATTTCCTTAATCTTTATTGGCATTCAGCACATAATTGAGGATTGCTAATTGGGCCTTGCTCGACCAACCCAATATGATAAAAATATACTTTTGGACCATCAATTGCGAAAAATCTCATTCTTACTTTTTTAATCTGCTTGGAACAGCTGTTGGTGGCACTTGTTAGTGCTTACAGATATGAAGGGACAGGTGTAAATGAAGATGTTGCAAAATCAGAAGCTCAAATCCTCTACGAAGCAATCAACAATGGCGATAAAAACAAACTTCTCGACCACGAAGATGCCATCATGATCCTGGCTACCAGGAGCAAGCAACATCTTCAAGCACTGTATCGACACTACAGCCAAAGCTATGGCAAGACCCTTGCTCAGGTATACAACTTTGATCTATTCAAGAGCCCGAGGTAGTAATATTTTCCAAATTTGAGTAAACATAATAAGTATTTATTTGACTCTCATACTTTTTTTTTGTTTGTTTAGGACCTCGAAGGTGAGGGAATTTTAAAAGATACCGTAGAATGCCTATGTACCCCTCAAACATATTTCACCAGGGTAAGGTCTAAACCAAAGGCTTATTTAGGTGTAAATTAGAAGTTTACTAGATAAAGTTATCCAAGGGGAAAATTTACTGATTCCTAAAGATTACTGTATGAAGCAACTGAGTTACGAGTTATGAGTTAGCTAACCTCTTCACTTTTTGTTCAGGTATTGGAAGCAGCTGTGAAGGAGGACGCAGATGAGGAATCAAAAAGAGCACTGACTCGAGTGATTGTTACTCAAAAGGAGCAGCTGGTGCAGGAAGGCTTTGTTCCTAATAAAATTCAAGACATTCTTTTAGGGCTTTACAAGGATTTCTTGCTTGCCTCCATTGCAAGTGGAGATATCAAATAAACAAGAAACCCCACTCTTAAATTGTTCAATAAAATTATGAATTACCTTGGATTCCCCTATGAATTGATATCGTCCGGTAGCTGTTGTTGATTACGACACAAAGTGCCTTGTGCTTGTTTAAAGGCTGGATTTTCAAGTATTGTTTATCTCATTTCCTTCACAAGAAACTTAAGCAGTCCGGGAGAGATCATAATTTATGTTTTCCAACACAAATCCTCTGAATTTCCAGTAATATATTAAGTCAGTATAGGATTTAAATAAATATTTAATTTTAATGCATAAACTGAGATAAAATCAGTAAAAGTGATTATTTTAAATTAAAAAAAAAGATAATATCATATTTGGTACCTATACTTTCATAAGATATTTAATGTGGCACTTGAACTACCAATATGTGTTTTATTATGGTACTTGTACTTTCGCAAATGTCCAATAAGGGACTTGAACTATCTGTATGTGTTTTATTATGGTATTTGTACTTTCCTAAAATGTCTAATGCAGCACTTGTACTTTGAAAATATCCAACATGGTATCTAATGTTAATAACGTTTATAACTTGCTAAATCAACCAATTAAAATTTGACACATAAAGTTTTTCCCAAACTGTCAAACTCACATGGATAATATGACATTACGTGGAAATCTAAATTTAAAAAAAAAACAAATAACTAAACATATGGTTAATAAAAATAGAAGTAATGTACTTTCATGGATAAAAAAAGGCTTAATACCTCTTTTTGCCCTTATACTATAGCTAAATTATCATTTTGCTATCTATACTACTTTTTTATCAGTTTGATCCATGTACTTTCATTCTATATACCTCGTTGCCCACATATATATTTTCCATGAAAAAGAAGTTAAATCAACCAACGGTATGCCACCACGTGCCAATTAAAGTAAAAAAATATTAAAATTTTAAAATATCAATTTTTTTAAAAAATTCATTAAGAATCCAAAAAATTAATTAAAAATCTAAAAAGCCCCCTCCCAAAAATCTTAAAACTTAGAAAGTTATTTAAAATTTAAAAGAAAACACAATATATATTTTTGAAAATTATAAAAATTAATTTTATAATTATAAGTATGTAAAACTTCAAAAATTTTAAAAACTTTCATAAATTTTTTTAAAAAAATTGTTTTTTTTTGGAATTTTAGGTGTTCTTTTAGAAAATCTTAAAATTTTATAAAAAATTTAAATAATTTAATGATTTTTTTAAATTTTAGGGGTTTTTTTGCATTTTTAAATGATTTTTATTTTGTATTTTTAAGGAATTTTTTTAGTAAAAAATACCCATAAAATTCTCTAAAAATTAGCTCAATGGGAGGCATGTAGAGGTGCTCATGGGCCAGGCGACCCTGCTCGGCCCGACGGCCCGCCTGAAATATGGGAGGGTTAGGGTAAAAATATAGGCCCGAAATATGAGTTTGGGTAAAAAAACGAGGCCCGTTTAGAAAATGGGTCGGGCCTCGGGCACCACTTTTTTGGCCGGGCCTGGCCCGAACCCGGCCCGGCCCATGAGCACCTCTAGAGGCATGTAGTTAGATAGCACCCCCGAGAAACAATGTATAAGAAGTTTGTCTAAAATGCCCAAGAAATTGATACCAAATGATACAGACGAGAGCTGAAGAGGATTGTAAGTTTGTCTAAGGCGTGGATTTGACTTAGGGCTTTAGACGATCGAAATAAACTTGGATTCTAACACAACTTGAAACGCAAACAAATCCAAGCCAAATCTAAGAATTTAAAAATTAAAGAAAGCAATGGAAATAGATAATTAGGATAGAAAAAAGAACAATTAAATAAATCAAAGATTTGAATAATTAAATAGGAGCAACATAGAATAAAAAAGAAAATAAAGCAGATAATAAAGAAGGTAGATGAAAAAGATGGAACGTGGCATGTAAAAGTCCTAAAGAGCCTTGGAAACAAGAAGAATCCACAACCCCTTTCAAACGGCTCTAATTTCCTCTTCAAGAAAGAAAACTTAACAAAAAAAAGTTTGAAAATGGTTCCCACAATCTACAAAGATTGTTTAAATTCTTCTAAAAGAAAACTCAAGAAAAATTCCTAAAAAGAAAAAAAATCAAAGAAAATTTATTAGCTCAAAACAGAATTGTTGAATAATAATGAATTGATTTGTATACAATGAAGAGGTCTTTTATGGGCTAGCTAAGTATATCTAAATAAAACTTTTAAATATATTGAAACTCTAATGACCGTAAACAAGAAGTAGTTTTAGATTAAACTTTCATGATACATAAAATTCCTAAATAACTCAAAATACTTAAAAATTATCCAAAATTTGGAATAAATAAATAATAAAATAAAAAAATTTAATAAATAAAATATTGAGCTCGTACATAATAAAAATTAAGCCTGAAACTCGAACCCAATATGATTTAAACTCGAATAAAAAGCCTGAAACTCATAATTTCTATAATATCCTCGTCCAGAAATTCTACTTATGCAGTCTTCACCAAAACGGCCATAACTCGAGCTCCCAAACTCAAAATCGGGTGTTTCAAAGTGCGTTTCAAAGTTAAGAGATAACTCTTCAACCGCTATTCAAACATCTAAGCCCATAAATTCTGGATCCCATCCAAAAATTTGTTACAAGTTAACTTGTTGACACCATTTTTTTGATTGAAAAACGGGGTCGACTTGGGTTTTGACGAAAACGAAAAAAACGGGAGTCGCCACCAATCCTTTTTAATGAGGTGTGATTGGATCACCTCGAAAAGTGGTTGTTTTTAATAAACGATTTGATTTTATTAAAACAACAAGTTTGGTCCACGAAATTCAGAAAAAAAACGGGTTCGGGAGTCGGTTACGCACGAGGAAGGATTAGCACCCTCGATACGCCCAAAATTGGTACCTAGTTGATTACTTAATGTCTTAGTGTTGAAAAATTGAAAACTTTAAAGAGTTTTAAAATACGATCCTTGTATTAAAATGTTGAAAAATTTTTGTTTGAAAAGAAGCATTATTCACGTTAATCGAGAAATAAAATCATGACCAGTAAGTTAGGACACAACTTCCCGAATTCTCGATACGCAAATGAATGCTAAAAATTTACTTATTTTAAAAGATATTTTAGCTACCTCGGATTTTAAAAGGATATCACGACCAGTAAGTTAGGATGCGATTTTTTTTAAAAATCTCGAGATTATTAAGAATTTGAGTTTGAAAAGAATCGTACATTTAGATGTATTGTGAAGATCGAAACCCAGTGAGTTAGGGCACAATCTTCTCGAATCTAAGCACGATGGTAGTTCTCATATCGGACATGGTCTTACATGGGATGTTTCCTGCACTGCCAATGCCATATCCTAGATATGGTCTTACATGGGATGTTTCCTGCACTGCCAAAGCCATATCCCAGATATAGTCTTACATGGGAGTTCTCATATCGGTGCCCAAGCCATGTCCCAGACATGGTCTTACGGGGGACCTCTCATCTCGGTGCCAACACTATGTCCTAGACATGGTCTTACATGGGACCTCTCATAATCTCAATGATGCCAATGCCATGTCCCATACATGGTTTTACATGAGATCTCATTCCCTTAATTTCATGACATTTGTATCCGATACATTCCTAATGTTTCAACGGGACTTTTTAACACTGATTCTCTGTCATCTCATTCTTGAGTCAACATTAAATAATTTCATGAAATAAGTATATAATTGCTGGAAAATAACAACATTACTAATAATTATTGAAATATTGCATTTATTTACCGTAAACTTACCTCGGTACAAAATACGATCAAATATAGCAATTTAGTCTTCAATATTTTTCTTTCCCCGGTCTAACTCCAGATTTCATTATTCTTGATCTATAATAGCAAATTTAGCTTATTTAATACTCACATTTATCAAAACAGTCCTTGACTCAAACTTTGGAAAAATTATAATTTTGCCCCTAAACTTTTTCATATTTACACTTTTTCCCCAAAGCTCGGAAATTAAACTTCATCCCTCATTCTTATGTTTTATGAGATGTTGAACATTTTTCCCTTATATTAAAACATCAAATTCCCACTCTAACACTTATGAACATTAGGTATTTTTACCGATTATGTCGTTTTATTCGTTTTCACTTAAAATCGCTTAGCAAAAGTTGTTTAACATAATTTCAAGCTTCATATTCTATCATAAAACATCAAAATAAACACATCTCACCTATGGGTATTTTTCCAAATGTAAACCCTAGGTTAAATTATTGCTAGAATAAGCTAAATCAAGTTATCGGGACTACAAAAACATAAAGAACATTAAAAACGGGGCTTGGAATCACTTTGGAGCTTGGAAGCTTGAAAACCCTAAATATGGCTTCCCCCATTGTGAAATTCGGCCATAGCTTGAAGATGGACAAAAATTGGCTTTTAATTTTGTTTTTTTATTCATTTTAATAACTAAATGACCAAAATGCCCTTAATAAAAAACTTTGGAAACATGCCTAACCATATCCATTTTATTCCACCAACTTAACCAATGATTTAATTACCATATAAGGACCTCCAATTTAAAATTTCATAACAATTGGACACCAACGTGCTAAAATCAGAGAGCACTGACGTGCTAAAATCAGAGAGCACCAACGTGCTAGTATTCAGAGAGCACTAACGTGCTAATAATCAGAGAGCGCGCTAAAGTTCCTTAATGGCATGCCACTAATATCCTAGTAGTTCTAAATTCCATCTACTTGGGCATTAAAACTGAATCTCATTCAATTAAATACTTTATAGAATTATTTCAAAAAAGATTTCTCATTTCTCCATCATTACAATTTAGGGCACATTTCACAATTCACAATTATCACACCATTGTCACATATATATACTTTTGTCACAATATTTTCTTAATGTTCAATCAATATACCACTATATACTTTCCATCTATAATTTTCTTTACAAATTTCATAGTTCCATAATCTTTTATTTTACTTTATTTTATTTTATTTCTAAATAATTCTATACTATAATATAGGCATTTAAATAAAATAATTTAAAATAAAAATAACCTTGTAGTACTTACAACAAAAAAGATTGAGATGATATCTTCCTTCACTCCTTAGCCTTCTCTTTTCCTTTTTCTTCAATTTCATATAAAACACATAACATTTATATATTAGAAAAACAATCAAATAACTTTCCTATATGATTTAATAAGAATAAACATATATGATATAATAATTTCATAATTTCTTACCTTAGCTAATATTTCAATTTAATTCATAACTAAAATTATTTCCATTTCTATCACAATCTATACATTATTTTTACTTAAATTCTACTTACAACTTGACTTAACTCTCAAATTTTCACTAATAAACCTTAATTTCGAATTTCTTATAATTTTACATTAAACTTATAACTTATTTCTCAATTTAATCTTTTTCCCAATCCTAGTTTGAATTTCCATCAACTCAACCTCTAATTCATCCACTAATTCAATATAAACTACATAAAAAAATTCTACTAACTTTCAAAATTTCAACATATACTTGCTAGTATTTTGATCTAGAATCATAAAAACTCAAAGATTTCAAGAAAATGACTTAATTTGACTTACCAATTTGAAATTGAACCTTAAAATCCCTAATTTTCTTCTTTACTTTTTCTTTCTTTCTTTCTCCCCTGTTTCTCCCCTGTTCCGTTTCGAATTGTATTCTGTTTCTTTCTTTTCATTTCTTTTTCTTTTGTTTTATGTATATAATAATAATATAATATTATAATAATATAATATAATAACTTACTTATTAATTAATTAAATAACATAATATAGTATATATAACTTAAATTAAAAAAAAATCTTAGATATTTCATTTGTTATGCCGCCTCAATTTTAGAAAAAGGCATAATTGCCTATTTGGTCCTTTTAACAAACTTTCATACTTATTTCAATCTAATCCCTTTTTCCTAATTACTTCCAATTACATCAAATTCTCCTAGTCAAAACATAATTAGACACACAACTAACTTAGTAAATATTTATAATAAATATTTACAAATCTGATTTACCGGAACAAAGTCCCGGAAATGTATTTTTTTATTTAATCTATTTAAATAAATTTTACCATATAATCAATAAAGTTTTATTATCAAAATTTTCATGCAACCTTCCTATCATAATATAGACCATATCACAATATTAAAATAAATTTTCTTTCTAACTCGGATTTGTGGTTACGAAACCACTATTCCGATTTACTGAAAATGGGTCATTACAATCTCTTTCCTATGATGCAAATGCAATGTAATGCAATTATAACCAAAACACAACAAGAGGGTTAGAACAGAACATAAGCAAGCACGAAAAACAATAAGTACCTAATCAGGTAAATACTAGGGATTTGGAGTGGCTCTACCTAGTTTAAGTTCCTAAGTCCATTATATGAGGGTTGGTTCTAAAGATAAGGTACCCGAACCAGCAGATTCCTTGATCTTCACCCATTATAGGCTCATACAGACCGAGTTCGGTTCAGGGGAATACATTTCCCTATGGCTGCACGGAGATGAAAATCTCACGAAGACATAGGTACATATGTATTCCAAAAGTGATCCACTATCCTGCACGAAGGTGAAAACCTCACGAAGGAGTAGCTTCTCACTCCCACTTAAAAGGGTGTGACCATAGGTCATGAAATGCAATGCAAAAGATACCAAAATTTAAACAAACAGAGCAATTATAAACCACAATGATGAAAATTATAATGAAGAATGAAATGCCATGAAAGGATTGTAAATTTAAACCAAATTTTCAATTTTTGACAAAAAGACAAAAAGTAATCAACTTGTGGCTCGACTCACTTATTTTAAAAAAAGTCCCCAGTGGAGTCGCCAAGCTGTTGACACCATTTTTTTATTGAAAAACGGGGTCGACTTGGGTTTTGACGAAAACAAAAAAAACGGGAGTCGCCACCAAGCCTTTTTAATGAGGTGTGATTGGATCACCTCAAAAAGTGATTGTTTTTAATAAACGATTTGATTTTATTAAATCAACAAGTTTGGGCCACGAAATTCAGAAAAAAAACGGGTTCGGGAGTCGGTTACGCACGAGGAAGGATTAGCACCCTCGAGACGCCCAAAATTGGTACCTAGTTGATTACTTAATGTCCTAGTGTTGAAAAATTGCAAACTTTAAAGAGTTTTAAAATACGATCCTTGTATTAAAATGTTGAAAAATTTTTGTTTGAAAAGAAGCATTATTCACGTTAATCGAGAAAGAAAATCATGACCAGTAAGTTAGGACACAACTTCCCGAATTCTCGATACACAAATGAATGCTAAAAATTTACTTATTTTAAAAGATATTTTAGCTACCTCAGATTTTAAAAGGATATCACGACCAGTAAGTTAGGATGCGATTTTTTTTAAAAATCTCGAGATTATTAAGAATTTGAGTTTGAAAAGAATCGTACATTTAGATGTATTGTGAAGATCGAAACCCAGTGAGTTAGGGCACAATCTTCTCGAATCTAAGCACGATGCTATTTGTTTAAAACAAATTTTTGATATATCGAATAAAATAAAACACGAAGTCGTGGTAAAGAGAGTGAAAATAAATTACATTGTATGAATGGCAAAACCATAATGAATATGAAAGCATAAAAATGATGCGAGCAACAACAACAACATAAAATAGATAAAATATCAAACTTACAACATACAAAATAACAACATATATAAACAAATACGATTAAATCATTCATTCAAAATAATAATGAAAATGAAATAAATAAATAATGAATATAATTGAAAATGTAAAGAAATATATATATGTAGGTATATAAAAATTATAAAATATGAAAATAATAAAATACATATAAAAGAGTAGGTGTATATGTACAAAGTTAAAATATGTACCTATGTATTGTAAGAAAGGTATGCATGTATGTATATATATATTTACAAGAAAATAATAAAAACTTATATAGGTATACATATGAAGATCTAACAAATCATATGTATATAAGCTATAGAAAAAACGTTTATAAAGATATATATGCATATATATAATAATATATATATAAAATAAGATATAAAGATATATATAAGTAGTTACAATAGTAATAATAATAGGACAAATATATTCAAATTTAAATAAGTAAATATGAAATAATAATATAACAATGATAATATAAAACTAATGATATAATATAACAGTAGTAACAAGATTAAAATAACTAATTTAATAATAAAAATAGCTAAATCAACAAAACAGAATTAAATTGAAAATAAACAAAATCTTAGGGGCGAAATAAAAAAAAAGAAAAAGGAAACGGATTAAATCACAACGCGCGCAACAGGAGGAGGGTTTGAAAGGCAATATTCCCCCACTGATGAAACGGTGCCGTTCCAGTGCAGCGCATGCACATAGTCAAGGGATCAAATCGAAAAAGACGCGAAAATTTGAGGCAAAAATAGCAAATATGCGAAAAACTTCCATGAAAGCGCCACAAAATCGGAGGGACCAATTGTGAAAATAACCCAAGATCCACAAACACGCGGATCCTCCCCCAGGGTCGTGTCACCGCATGGGTTAGGGCCAAAACGGCGTCGTTTTGGCGCCTGACGCCTGACCCCTAAGGGTAAAACGGCGCCGTTTCATGTTTAGTATAAATATAAAAAAAGCCAAAAACAACCATTTTTTCATTTTCTTTAAAAAAAACAGAGAGCAAGCTCTCTCTCTCATTCTCTCCGGCCAAGGGACCGGTCTAGGGCTCCGGCAAGCCTCCGCCGAAGCGCCACAGTGTGTGGCAGCCGGAGGCTCAAAATCGGACCTTTTTGGTCTCTTTTTGAAGCCTATCGCTTCTAGGCCACGGATCTGGGGCCGAAGCACGTGGAACAAAGGCCGAAGACCCGAGAATAGAGGGAAACTGCTCGCCTTCCTCCTTCTCCGGCGCGGCGCAGGTAAGATGTTTTCTTTCTTTTTTTTATTTTTGTGTTCAAAAAAAGAAGAAATAAACTTGTAAAAAAATAACAGTAAGCCAAAGAAAAGAGAAAAGAAAATTGAGCAGATGGTTCAACCTTTTCTTTTTTATTTCTTTTTTTTTGTAAGAATAAGGGTTGACCCTTTTACATGTCTTTTGTTTCGGCATTTATAGCCAACTACAAGAATTTTTTATTTCAACTACCGTTGTACTTGCTGTTGCGATTTGTTTCTATTCTTGTGTCTGTTGCGTGCTCTCTTTGTTTTGCAGATGGTGCTGGAGCAGGTGGGAAAGAAGGCGTATGGCGCAGAGAGGTGGTGACAGAGAGCAGGTGGCTGAGGTTAGGGGTGCGACACTAGAGGCAGAGACTAGGGTTCTGAAACCCTAGTTTTCATTGGGTTTGGGCTATGTTTGGGCCTTATTGGGTTATTGGGCTTCGGGTTTGTATTGGGTTAAGGTTTTGTTGGGCCTGGTTTGATTTTGTGAGGCCCGGGCTAAATTTGGGCTGTACATAACTAATCTTTTCAGCTTGAAAATTGGTAGCTTGGTTGGATTGACTTTAATAAATTTTACCAATTCCGTGCATGTATCATTTTTCCTTTCCTCAAAAAGATTTATCCTCGCATATTGTCTTTGATCGAATATTGGTTTGATTTCATTGACCTTTAACCTTATTATTAAGCCTTGAGGTAGTGCAAATCCATCACATCCATGGGCCTAAAATTGAGCCTTCAGACTTGCATCGAAATTTTTGTGACTTTTTTTATTGTAATAATTTACATATCAATAATATTTATTTTCTGAGAAAAAAGAAGTAAAGTGATTATCTATAATTAATATCATGAAGTTTATAAAGACAACAAGTTTAAAGATACCTATTTCAAGTATTGATTTCCAAAGATCAACATAAGTTTGGGAGAAGTCCGAGGGATTGCATAAGTTTTGAAAGAATCAAATATCAAGTTGAAGGGGGATAATGGTAATAGGCTAAATTAGATTATTTTTTTATTCACTACAATTTGAGCTATAGCAACAAATTTTGAAGAGTTTTAAGTATGGCTCTTAGAAGGTGTAGATGATTATTTTAAACACAAGGAAGATGATTTTGCCAAACACTTTGGAACTATTATTAAGTGCATCTATAATTCGCCTTTATGTGATAGGAAATTGAGAGTTTTTATCTTGTTCAATCGGAAATATTTTTGGGGATTTATCTTTTGTAATTATCTTATGAGTTCATATATCCAGCGTACTAACTTTTAACTGTATTATCAATTGAATCCAGGCTATTAATACATTAAAGTATACGAATTACATGCACATAGGCATAGCCCCTCACTTGCTCAGAATTGAGGTAAGACACACTATGATTAATGTCATTAGTGAATAAATTCATAAATAAATCTGGGATTTATTCTGCTTGGGTCATGTCTGATGTATTGTCAATCCAAACAACCACATCTATGTTTCTATCTTCTGAAAGTCATCCATTCTGATACTCAAGACAAGGTATCTCCTTAATCGGACTTTATATACAACATATTAGTCTTTTAATCGACTTGTTCAATTTCAATTAAACTAACGACTTGTTTAAATTATCTACTAATACAAGTTGTCTTCTCACATTATGATTCAACCACACAATGCAACTTAATATTAATTAAATATTAGATAATTAATGAGCTAATATCTGTTCTCATTTTATTTTGCATGCTAAAATCAAGAAATATAAATTTGAGAAAAAGAAAAAAAAAAGCGTTGGAACTTAAGTTGAACAAAAGCCCTACAAGACGGAGTGACTTGAGGGGGTCGGTTAAAACCATTCCAAATAGAAGCGACATTAATACAGTCATGAAATAAATGGGTCAAGGATTGATCAGATTCAACAAAGAGTTAGAGATTGTCAAACCTCTATTCCGAAGAAAATCCCTTGTAAGGATGTTTTGTTGAAGACGTTAAAGTTTAGCTTGGGCAGAATGTTAAGTTTAAAGGCTAAATTTTTTATTATTGCTTGTATTAATAATCACTTTTAAAGTTTAAAAATATTAAAATTTTGATTTCAATAATATTATACATATTCACATGTAATAATATATAATAAATTAGGCTTAATACCTCTTTTGACTCCTGTATTCTAGTTAAATTATCATTTTGATATCTATACTCATTTTTTTTAATCAATTTGGTCGATATATTCTATTTTAATTATCAATTTAGCTTATGTACTTTCATTCTATATACCTTGTTATCTGTTAAAACAAATTAATTTAATCAATAAAATGGTACCACGTGTCAATAAAAATAAAAATCTTAAATTTTAAAAAACATATCAAAGAGAACATACACTTTCTTTCATCAAAGAAAATTGCCCAGTGCAGTATCCATGTAGTTATGTCAAACTTGTTGTGACTATTTTAAACAAAAAATTAATTAAATTTTCTTAAAAATTTTAAAAATTCTTATTATCCTCACAAAAATTTCAAAAGTTTTAATTAAACTCTTAAATTTTTTAAATAATTCTTATTAAAGTCTTAAATTTTTTTAAAAATCTTACCAAGTCCCCAAAATTTACCCAATAAGTCAACACACCCTTGCCGTAGTAATTAAAGACTTAAAAGCTCCTCGTTTTGACACTCAAAAACCAAGATTCAAATGGAAGTGTAATAAAAAATAGTGCTGCAATATGATACATATATAAAACGATAATAAATTAATGCCCCGATATGATACATATATGTTGCTTCACCGCTAAGTTCGTATATGCATGATACCTAAAATTATCTATGAATTATATTTTATTTTTTTAGTAAAAAATTTAATTTTTATATATTATATCAAAAAATAAATTGGTCTTTTTGTTTAACATTTATGATGTTAAAATTGATCTCTATAAATGAAAATGAAGTACACATGGCATACCATGTGTTACTTTTTATTGTTCTATCAGTCATTTCAGTTTTTAACAGTACAAATGGATGAAATTTTTAACAGAAACAACTAATTTGCTATTTGATCTAACATATAGGGATTAATTTACTCATTTTATGAGTGAAAAAACAAAATACAATTCAACTTTTAATACAAGAGTCTCCCTGATACATAAGGAAGATTGAGAGAAGCAAGAAACGTACAACTTAAAAATAAAATGTTTTTTTAAAAAATGGCATCTCATTTGCATAATATATAATGTATGTGGCATCGCATTTACATAAATCATAAGGAAGTAGAATGTTAAATAAATTTGCATGCTAATTATTAGTATAATATGAAAAAGAAAAAGGAAACTGATTGTTAAATTAATGATAAAAAAGAAGTGTAAAGGCATGCACATGCACATGCACATGCTTTTTCTTTTTCTTTTTATTATTCAACATGCATGCTTTTCAAAACCTATTTATTATAAGTATTAAAGGGTATTATGAGATGCATGAATTTTAGATTTGATAATAAACCACTTGCTTATGTATGTATTATAAGTTTATTACTGACATTATTATTGCTTCTTTATTCTCTCTTTATATATATATATATATATCTTTTACTTTTTCCTCTAATTCCCATATGCAATCTTCCAAAAATATCCTAAATTTGAGGGAATTTTTGACAAAAATAACCTCATAGGTTGATATAAATGAAAGGCATTTGAACCTTGGAGTGTCAAGTCTTTGTCTTTCATACTCCAAAACTCTATTTTAGATTAAGGAAAATTAAATGGCTAATCCTTGTGAAGTGGAAGTTCTCAACAATGCCTTGTCAGGTTCTTCATATCTTCTTTCCCTATAACCTTTTTTTATAGACATTTTGAATTAATCCAATATCAAAATAATTAGAAAGGAAATTATAAATTATGAAATAGTAAATGTGTCAATATGTTATATTTTACGCATAAATATATATCCATAAAATATGATAATAATTTTTTTATTCATAAATTTTTAATTCCATATTTGTTTTTTTATGCAATATTAGGAGTAAATGATAGGTGATATAAATTGAATTCGTATTAAAAGAATATTTGATAAAAACTTTAACAGTGCTTTATATAAGTTCTAATTAAGTTGGTATTACTTAACTCATAAGTTAACTAGATTAGAAATTTTGTAAGGGTATAATTATATATAGGTTATTAAATACTATAATGTTCGGACAAAGACTCAATCGGCTGGAGTTAATTAATTTTTGCATTGTTCCAATGGGGGAAATGAAACATTTTCTTTTCTAAACATGTGTTGAGCTAATTTTTTTTTTAGTATTTAACATTGTACTCCACAATGGCTGTTCATCATATTCAAATTAAACTTGTTTACAGCATGAATTTAATTATAAATTCAACTAGAAAAGCAAGGTTTTAGCCTAATCAGTAGCTTGAATCGAACTCATACTAGTATTAGAAAATAACAAAATATTGTGTAAGAATATGAGGCGACCCAAATTCATATCACCCCTATGCAAGGCCCTGGATTAGACGGATAGCCAAGTCCTTAAAGGTTAAAGCCTACTAAATTTGGCATTACAAGAATTATATGTCATCATTTGTGACAAATTATTGCTAATTAACCTTTAGTATCGAAGGTTATAGATTGGTTAATTTTGTTTTTTAATTAATTTAGGGATTGGAGTTGATGAAAAATCACTAGTTTCAATACTGACAAAATCACAAAATGAGCACAAGAAATCCATGAGGAAAGGATGTTCCAAATTCTTCCTTGAGGATGAACGTCAATTTGAGCGATGGAACGACAGTGCCATCAAGAGCCTTAAAGCTGAATTCAAGCTATTTAAGGTATATATTCTTATCTAGTCCATTCGCTGTATAATCTGACTTTGTGATCGTAAAGCTTAAATAAAATAGTTTGTAGTAATTTATGAATATAAACATCAGGATGTTGTGGTGCTTTCGCTGATGCATCCATGGGAGAGAGATGCTCGATTGTTGAAAAAGGCGTTGAAGAAGGGACCTCCACACTATAACGTGATTGTTGAAATAGCATGCACCCGATCATCCGATCAGCTTTTGGGTGCCCGAAAAGCCTACCATTCCCTCTTCGACCGTTCCATCGAGGAAGATCTTGCTTCCCACGTTAAGGGCTCCGAGCGCAAGGTCCATCCATCATTTTTTACACATTTGTATATTTTAAACTTGTTATGTTGCGGAATAATTAGATTTATGTGTTGTTTTGAGCAGTTGTTGGTGGCACTGGTGAGTGCTTACAGATATGAAGGACCAAAGGTGAAGGAAGACGCTGCAAAATCGGAGGCCAAAGCACTTTTAAATGCAATCAAGAATAATAATGGTGATCATAAGAAGAAGGCTATGGAGGAGGATGAAGTTATCTGGATTCTAACTACAAGGAGTAAGCCTCATCTTAAAGTAGTCTATGAACAATACAAGAAAATTTCTGCCAAAACCATCACTGAGGTAATCAAAAACAAAACCAAAAAATACAAGATAATTCATCCATCAATGGAGTTTCTAATTTCTATTTGTATTGCTTTTGGTTTTGGTTTAGGACCTTGAAGTTGAGTTGCTCTTGAAAGAGACAGTGGAATGCCTGTGCACCCCTCAAACATATTTCACCAGGGTAACATAATTAACGTCTAAACCTTAAGCTATGGGTCTTTTGCTCTTTTAGTGATTCAAGTTGGCTCAAATTACATTTTAATATGTTTTACTTCGAGTTGGATGCAAGAGCAAATCTAATCTAATTCATAAGCATATTTGATCTCGATAAATTCTCTTTATCTCTAGGTTTTCGATACAGCTTTAAGAGAGGATGCGAAGGAAGATGCAAAAAAAGCACTGACTCGCTTGGTTGCAACACAAGAAGACGTAGATTTGAAGGGAATCGCTGCTAAGTTTGAGGACAAAATAAAAGAGAGAGTTAAAGGAGCCTATAAGGATGTGTTGCTTGGTGTGTTAGCAGATGATAGGAAATGAAATGCCTTCAATTTCTATTTTAATTTGGTGGTTGTCTTTTTAAATGGTTGTTGTTTCTCCGTTGCCTACATCAAATATTGTTCTGCCCATCTTTGGCCTTACAAGGCTATTCTATTGCTGTTGCTTTAATCTGTACTCCTTAATAAAATCATCTTTCATTCCTTTTGCCCTTTTCCCTCTAAAAAAAAATCAGAGCAATTTAATCCATGTTAATTTCGAAAGTGAGCAATTAAGGGCAATTAGTCTCAACCTTAATATTTTCTGTCAATTGTACGCAATTTTTATTGATATGATAACAAATTTAGCTCTCAAAGTTTAGACATTCTGTCAATGTTGTCCCAATTTAACAAATTTAGCCTATAACATTTGTGTAAATATTGATGTTAAATTTGTTGGATTTTTTAGAATTAAGACCAAATTGACAAAACATATAAATACTAAGGGCTAAATTTGTTGTTATACCAATCAAAATTATGTACAATTGACAAAATATATTAACACCGTGATTAATTGTCTTTAGTTGCTCACGTTCGAAATGGTTTGAAATTAAATTGCTTTGATATTTTTCGAGAGAGGCCAATTCACTCAATTTCAAAATTAAGATGGACTAAAAAGAACTTTTTACCAATAATTAACCATATATTAAAAATAAATCAAATTACATATTTATACCTCTATATAAAAACATGTTATAAGTTTGGATTAATCGAGTATTTGTTTTTCCAAGGCCAACATGAAAAAAATCTATTATACTATTTTAAAATAATAAAATATTAAAAATACTTTTATATTATTTATATATTTTGATAATTATTTTTTGAAAGGATTTTGATAATTAAATCTAAATTTAACTTTTTCATTATAAACTATGTAATATTTATCTATGATATTGTAATGCTCATTGTTGGATTGTTGTCATGAGTTGATTGGTACTAACTCAAATATAAAAAAATTATTTAAAAATAATAATAATAATACAATGAATATTTTATTATTAAGTGGACGTCCATCAAAATCAAGATAAGTTTAATACATTTTAGAGTTCTAACAGTCATTAGAAGTATACTTTTGTATCATGTATACTTTTTTATGGCAATAATTATAGACTTCAGAAAAATATTGTAAATTATTCCTATTAATCAATAAAAATATAGTAAAATTATCGTTTAAACTTTATAAAATTAAAAATTAACATAATAAAAAAGTTTTATTTTAATCATTTCAAAATTTTATAATTTCATTTTTTACCTTACCTAAAACAATTACCTTGCTTTGTGGCTAAACTTAAAAGATGAAACCCAAAATTGATAATAATAAAAATTATACACAAGTCGTTAGTCGTTAACACTTCAATTTCATTTATTTAATAAATAACTTTTCAAAAATCTATTTTTTACATAAAATTTTATAATATAAAAATAAATTATAAATGGAAAGTCGGCTCTGTAATAAAATTATCACGAGAAACTTACGTGTACAACTTTTGTTGAGAATCGTGTACGTTGTTATATCTTCATCTATATTTGGAAAGTGATCAATGAAGTCGTCCTTTTTTTTTTTTGTATTTTTTTCAATGTTACATGTCTCTAGCTTTTGATATCTTGGAATTTTACAAAAGCTTTTAGACGATTTGATTATATAAAGTCTAGGATAAATTCTAAATTTGGTTACTTATACTTACATAAATTTATGGTTAGGTCATTAAATTTTTAAAAAACGAATTATTTTATAATCACTAGTTAATCAACTTATCTCGCATATATAGCCATCCCACTCACCTCCACTTCTCGCCACTTCTCGACACGATCCATAAATCTAAGCCTCCATTTAACACCAACCTACTAAATCACGCCATAGCTCCCTCACCAACTAATTTGCTTCTCTATCACCTCCATCTTTCCTCTCTACGACCAACCTCATCATTGCCACACTAACCACAAACTATCTATTGGTAGATTGCAATGTCTAGTAATTTCACATTGCTAATAAATGAATAAATTATAGGTCAATTGAATCTCTATGACTAGGTCATATAGAGCTGGCTACTTATTTGGCTCATATATATATATTCAAAGATATCACTTTCATGTAAAGTAAGTGTTGGCCTGAAACAGTTACTATGTAACAAATAAAGTATGAGAAAAAATGACAGCGAAAGTAGGTACTTCAACAAGCGTCTTGACAAGCACAAACAAAATAGGGAACAACAAAGTTTGTTTATGCAATTTAGTTTCTCTACGTTTACGGAGTCTAGCTGAGTGAGAAGAATCTACTATCTCCAATCAAATACAACAAAGTGAATATAATTCTAATGCACTCCAGTGAAGAATCCTCACTCTTGCTCCTCAAAGGCTAGATCTCTCATCACCAAATTCTCTCCTTAAGAACTTAGTCTGTAAAACCATAACTTTAAGGTTTTATAATCTCAAATGCACTCGAACAAATAAGTGTTTTCAATAATCAATGCACCTATACAAGTCTCACAAGTATATAAAGTTTTTGAGACTAACATAATAAAGATTCATCACAATCCCTACTAAGCAAAAGCTAAAATAGCTAAATACAATATATATTAACAACCAAGGTAAACATGGACTGTTGATAGCTAAGTCATTAACGTTTTGGTCCGATCCAACTTCCTCTATCCAAGGGATTTGATATACTCAATTTGATCCTTTTCGACCTTCTAAATAAGTTTCTCCAAGTGAATTGATCTTTATTGATGGGTTTGATTTGTTCCATAACATTAACAAAACCCAAAGATATAGTTCAATAAATTGCTAGTTTTCCAAAGTGGATGAGGAAATGGACACTTCTCTTAGCACATTGCAGCAACTTCAAATATCTCAATAATCCCCCATTTGGCAATTTGTTGAACAAAACACATACAAGACAAGATGCTTATTCAACAATCAATCAACAACTCCCACTTAGCATACTCCCTTTAATCCAATCAACTTAACGTAGAAAATAATTTAAATAATTTAACCATCAATGCTTAGTTTGAAATTGGAATCAATAATCAAACAACTACAATTGTAAATAAGTAAGCTAATGAATTAGGAAATTATAAACAATCAATGTAAACAAAAATATTCATCCACCACAAGCATTAAGTTCAAATTACAATCCTAAAAAAATCCCAAAATCAAATAAAATTTCTTTAAACAAAAAACAACATTTGCATAAATAGTAGCACGATATCAACCCTTTCACCAGCATATCCCGTTGACTTTCATCTCCCCTTTTTTATCAACAAGACTGCCAACTTAATCTTCATCAGGAAGAGAGTGAAGTTCAGCTCAAAGGTTCTTTTGCTTGTCTTTGATCTTATTTACAAATCTTGGCTTCATCTCGAAGTCTGACAATGCGTCAATCATCAATGCCAACTGGTTCCTCCTTTGGTTCATTGGTTGTGTGCTTGCCTTCTAGGCACTTATGGGAGAATTTGAGCTCTGGGACAGGCTTTTCATATTGCTTAGTGGCACGAACAACGCACGGGTTTTGCTTGTGCAAGATTTGAAAAATCAGGGAAAGGAATGGTAGGAAGGATCTACCATGTACCTTTTCAGCGTGCTTTACTATCTCTTTAAAGATTGTTTGGTCCAAATCAAATTCAACCATCTTGACAACTTTTCTTAGAAGGATTGCAGTCTTCCTGCTTACTGAATGAATCACACTGGCTATTAGGAAGCCAGTTCCAAGTTGCTATAGCATATAAGGCAACATAAATTGTAAAGAGAGAGGAAGCATGGATATCACCTTTCTTTGGTTATGTTAAGTAACTTTTCAACCTACACCAGAAAGTAATTTTCCCACATTTTATTATAGGAGGAAATTCCTAAGGTAAAGTTAGATTCTAAAGAAAATAATTTTTTTTGACATACCAAATGTTGGAATCACTTTCCAATGAATTAAATTCCCAAAAAAGTTATCACTTTCCACCATACCAAACGCTACCTTAGATTAGATTAAAGGGGAAAGACCTACTTACAACGGTGTAAATCTACTTTAGTTTTATACTCTTTTGTATATTTTTGTATGATTAATATTTCAATCATCCAACTATCATATTTCTTATTCCATTCATATATATTATGCATGTCAAATTTGACGTACATGAGAAATTGCTAACTATTTGTTTTATACAAAAAAAATTCAACCATTCAATAAATATTAATATATACAGATCAATACGATGAAGATATCAGATTGGTTCGAGAATTTACATGCATAACAAGTACAATTATATCAATAAATTTAACGAATAGATCTTTAAAATATTAAATGTAAAAAATATATAAAAATTAAATTTACACCTATGTAAGTGAATCTCTATCTAAATTAAATATTAGATATATTATAATTTTAAAGAATAAAAATAAATAAGGACTCTTTCTGTGAAATAAAAAAATATCTTTATTTATAAGTTAGAAAAACGCTAAAAAATTTAATAATCCTTTATATGATACTAATTAAGTACAACACGGATATAATATTAAAATAATATATTTTACCAAATTAAAATAATATTTAAAATATGATAAAATACAATACAATATAAAAAATATATATAAACACAATACAAGTTTATACATATAAGAATAAACCAAAAGTTATATAAACATGTAGTTTGCAGGAATGGATCGTCTTAAACCTGCAGAACAAACATGAATTGAGATTTGGAGAAGTCGATTGGAAATGCTTTTTTGAGATCTTAATACGGTGCATATGAAAAAATTGCAATCTCTTTATTTTTCAAGGGATGTCTTGGAATAGTATCGACACTATTAAGGTCTCCTATAGCTGGGTCAAATAGTTCATGACGGCAGCTAGGGGCCCAACGATATCATTTCAGGCTTCAACTTCGTGTTCCAATCTACATAGAAACTGTGTCTACTTGAATATTGATGGTTTCGTAAGGTCTGAGGATGACTCTGCTTCAACAAGAGGAATTGTTCGAGACGAAGTTGGGAATTGGATATTTAGTTTTAACAAATTTTTAGGGAGTTGCTTAGTATTCGAGGCTGAATTGTAAGGACATCTTGATTGATTGAGGCTACGATAATGTGTTAGTTCAGACGAATAATCTTGAAGTGGCTACTGTCGTGTTGGAGGAACTCACAAGATGATCAAATTCTGCTTTGATTAGGAGAATTCTTCAGCGGGTTCCTCGGTTTCAACATTAGAGCATCTGTCATATCCCTAGAGAAGCGAACCAAGAAGATGAAAGACCAGTCAAATTGGCTCATTTGGATAGTCAATGATTACTAGTTTTCTAAATATCCCCGTTTGGGGAAATGAGTTATGTGATGTAATTTGTCCTTTTTATTTTCTTTTTTGTCAAAAAAAAATCTCAAAATTATCAATACATTTTAATATGCATTACTTATTAAAAATAAATAAATTTAATAAATTCATTACGTGTTGATAATATCCGTTAATTTAATTCAAAAAAATCATAAGATAATCAAAATTATCATTATAATAACAAAATAAATCAAGTGATAAAAACAAACAACTTGATATTAAAAAATTACAATTTTTTTCTTTAAAAAAAATTTAAATTTTTAAAATAATATATTTTTAGTGTATTATTATTATTAGGGTAAACTACACCCATGGTCACTTTTGTTTACCTTAGGTTACATTTTAGTCACTTATGTTTGAAATGTTACGTTTTTGTCACTTATGTTATCGTGTTGTAACATTTTAGTCACTGAGCTATTAATTGTCGCTAACAGTGTAACAGTAAGTTGACGTGGAACGTTAAATCATCATTTCAAACAAAAATTTTAGGGTAAATTATACAATCGATCCCCATATTTTTTCATTTTGAGCAATTTAATTTTTTTATGTTCTTTAATTTTTTTTCTTTATTTTCCATTATCTTTTGTTTCTCCCTCTATTTTCTTACCTTCCCATTTCTTTTAACATATCAAGAAGCCGAATTGGCAATGAAGAAATAAGTCGAAAACCATCATTGCCTATAACCAAAGCCCATAAACCCATACCATGCTTTTTTCTTCACTACCAATTTGACTTCCTGATATGTTGAAAGAAATGGAGAATGTACGAAAATAGAGGGAGAAGTAGGAGAGAATGGAAAATAATGAAAAAAAAGAAAGTTAAAAGAACATAAAAGAAAAAATTAAATTGCTCAAAATGAAAAAAATATGGGGACCAATTGTATAATTTAACCTAATTTTTTTTGTTTGAAATGATGATTTAATGCTCCACATTAGCTTGCCGTTATACCGTTAACGACAATTAATGGCTCAATGACTAAAATGTTACAACACGATAACATAAGTGACTAAAACGTAACATTTCAAACATAAGTGACTATGGGTGTAATTTACCCTTATTATTATTATTTTAAAAAGAATAACATGTTTTACTATCTAACTTATACCTAAAAACATGTAGAATCCGATTACCAAAAAGAAAACCATCCGAAAACGGTGACAGTGAGACACGTGATCTTTATCCAAAAAAATATAATAATAATTTTCATATAATTATGAATTCAATGTAGCTATAAATACAGAGTCATCATCCTCAGGGCTTGTTTCTGCTCTTCTTATCAAAACCCTTTTTTTCTTAATCAAATCTGTATGTCCTCTATCTTTGTTTAATACTTTCTGCCATTATTTCTTTCGATTATTATTTTTTTTTCGATTTTCAAAGGGTCTTTTTTTTATTTATTTGCTATTAACCAATGATTTTTATGGGTTTAGTCATTAAAAAATTTTGTTGTTCTTATGTGGTATCTGACGATGGGTATTCATCAGGAAAAAGAAAAGAGACTTTTTTTTTAGCATGCAAAGTGATTTTTTTGTCACTGTCGGCAGCACTATTGGTTGTTCCGACTATTACTTTTGGTGTTTAAAATTTTATTTTTTTTCCTTTGATGCTAACTTGATATGTGGTGATCTGAATAATTCTTAAATATATTTTCTTTGATTGGATTACTTATAGTTATTATTTTGTTATTTTTTGCAGGGTTCAGTTCGCATAATAGTAACGCATAAAAGTATGGTTGGGAGGATTTTATTACTAGTTCTTTTTATGAATGCTGCCTTTTTAATAGTGGTAAAAGAACTTTAATTTGTGATGTTTAAATCTATTCTTTATGTATTTGTTGCTTCCAATTTTTTAATTATTGTGAATTGGAATTGTTTTTGCCTGTAGAATGCTGTACCAGAAACATGCCCTGCTGATCTCGGTGGAAAATGTGGTGAAGATAGTGAATGGGAAGGGGAATTTTTCCCTGGAGTTACTAAAATTAAGTATGAGGTAAAAGAGTTACATCCCCTGCAGGATTTAACTTAGGTCTTATTTGTTGTAGTTGCAGAGGAAATGAATGTTATCATAGTCAATATCGGTGAATATCGACTCTCTAGAGTCGGAACCCTAAAACAGCGACAAAAAGGGTTACTTCCCCTGTAGGATTTAAAGGGTTGAATATAATTTGAATAATTTAAAGGGTTGAATATATTCTGTGTTTTGAAACCTTGCATCTTTCTCTGTTCGAGATATATTATTAAAGATCTGGAATACATTCTTAGTTCAAAGCACTTTTGATTACCATAGCATTAATTATTTGAATACTTGTTATTTAACAGTAATTTTGACTGCAGGGTCCTTCTAGCAAGAATCCACTTTCATACAAATGGTACAATGCAGAAGAAGTGATTCTTGGGAAGAAAATGAAGGTTAGTTTCAAATTTCCCATTCTTAACATGTATAAGATTTATCAAGATGTTGATGATTGCTGACTAGTTGTCAATTGTTTAGGACTGGTTGAGATTTAGTGTTGCATTTTGGCATACATTTCGTGGAACAGGTGCCGATCCTTTTGGTGCACCCACAAAGTCTTGGCCATGGGAAGATGGTACCAATTCCATTGCTATGGCCAAAAGAAGAAGTAAGATTGATAGTTATTTCCTCCCTATCTGTGCTTATTGATTAATACTAGTCTGCAGGATGGTAACATTCTTTGCTCCTCTTTGAAACGATTGCAGTGAGAGCCAACTTCGAATTCCTAAACAAGCTTGGAGTTGATAGGTGGTGTTTCCATGACAGGGACATTGCTCCTGATGGCAAAACACTAAAGGTTGGATATTTTTCTTATTGACTCTTCAAGTTGCTTTTCATATCTAAATGCTTGAATATGAACTGGTTTTGACTAAACTCTCTTAACAGCCCTCCTCTCCTATTGGTTTTTTGGCAATTGTTTATCGATCATTTTTTCTGTTCTCTTCGTTGTAGGAAACTAATTCAAACTTGGATGAAGTCGTGGCACTTGCTAAAGAGCTTCAGGTAATTTCTGAATTTGCAAAAAGTTTTAAATTGCTCGTCTCAAGTAGAGACCTATCCTCCTCTTTTTTCTTTTTCTTTTTCCCCTTTTCTCAAAATTTTAAACCCTCTTGTTTGATACAAGACTAAGTTATATGTTTCCCGAATATCTTTGTTACTTGACCATGCAGGGGGACAAGATCCGTCCACTGTGGGGTACTGCTCAACTATTTATGCATCCTCGTTACATGCATGGTGCTGCTACAAGGTATCCTTACTTAAGTGATTTGCATATATCCCTTGATGAACTTAATTCTTACTTCTGCGTTTGCTTTTAAGCTCTGAGTTGGGTGTTTATGCCTATGCTGCTGCTCAAGTTAAGAAAGCTATGGAGGTGGGCTTTTACTTCTATATAACATTGAGGTTAAACTTATTGCATTTTGTGTTTAGATTACAGTTATGTTGGTCTTATGTCTGGTAATTGCTTTGTATTTTGCTTTCTGTTCCTATAGGTGACACATTATCTTGGGGGAGAAAATTATGTATTTTGGGGTGGTCGTGAGGGATACCAAACACTCTTGAACACAGACATGGAAAGAGAGCTTGATCATATGGTATATTTGTTAGTCATTTCTTACTTTGAAATCTGCTAAATAAAGTTTTTCAATGTCAGCTGTTAGTTTCATGTTAGTTAAAATGTTTGCTCTATTTTATGCATTTTTCCTGATTAAACGTTCTTCTTCAAGTTTCCAATGTGGCGTCTTAGTTATTAGCTATGCAACTGAATTATTTATTTTGACAGGCAAAATTTCTTGAAGCTGCTGCTGCCTACAAGAAGAAGATTGGATTCAATGGTAATTTTCCATTATAACAATCTTAAGACTGTATGCTAGCTCCCCTTCCAGCAAATGTAGGTGATGAGGAGGGGACAAAAAAAATTATGCTATTCTGGGCCGCAGGGTTGTCTTTCTGTAGTTATTTATTTATTTTTTCGTGGAATTCTGATGGAATATTCTTTGATTCAGGAACTCTACTGATTGAACCTAAGCCTCAAGAACCTACCAAACATCAGTATGTTTCGACAATCCCTTCCTTTCTCAATTAGTAATAGCAGTCAAGTTTGCTGTTCTTTATATGAATTATTGCTTGATTTATTTACAGGTATGACTGGGATGCTGCAACAACACTTAACTTCTTGCATAAATATGGGCTGCTTGGTGAGCTCTAATGAATTCTCGTCTGGAATCTAACATTGCCTGCTAGATGATTTTTGATAACTGCTGCATAGCTAAATAAAGTATTATCTAAACTTGTGTATTTGAAGGGATTTGTTTCATGGTTAACTCTTGCCTGGTAAAACAATAACTGATTTCATGAACAAGACTGCATGCACGGTTTGAAAAGCATACCTTAAGTGTTTAGGTCTAGTTTATACCAGGACCAGAAAAATTGAAGAACCTGATGATTACAGGGTAAAATCATCTGGCTGAGAAAAAAATTATATGATGAGAGATTGTAGTCCTCAGTCCAGAGAGTTACTAATTTGGAATTTATTAGGCTTTCTAATACTTTGTGATGTAGAACCCTATTTTGCTTATGCTTTACTTTGCTTGAAGAACCTGTATCCGACACTTGTGCCTCCAAGGACCTTCCTTCTCATACATGATCATACTTCAAAAAAGTTGAACATATCTAATATTGAATGCATATTTATATCCAGCAATTAAACCTGAGCCAAGTAACTAGATAATTTTGTTTAGTATTTGGCTTCAAAACCATGCTGCTTTCCAGAAATTGGAATTTCTAGTTGGTCAGGTCCATTTTCATATAGAAGGAAAACAAGGCGTCGTCCAACTATGATCTATCTGGGTATTATCTCTTTTGGCAGGCGGTTACATTTAACGTACTGTCCACTATTTCCTTTTGCAGGAGAATTCAAACTTAACATTGAGTGTAACCATGCCACACTCTCTGGTCACAGGTTTGTTGTGTTCCATGCCTTCGAATTATATTTGCGTATCATTTCCAAGTAAAATTTCCCCACAACTGCATGCATGTAAATTCCTCTGCCAACCTATGGTGCTTATGTAATTTGCAGCTGCCATCATGATCTTGAGACTGCAAGAATCAATGGAATGTTAGGAAATATTGATGCAAACACTGGGGATCCTCAAGTTGGTACGATCAATTATTAACTTAAAAACTTCCTAGTGTTTACAAAGTATTCTTATTTCATGTTTATGAGCTTGGGATTACAATCTTCTTAACTTTGAAGATATGGATTTCTTTGTGATACAGGTTGGGACACAGATCAGTTCTTGACTGATGTCGGGGAGGCAACCATGATTATGCTAAGTGTGATAAGAAATGTATGCGGCGGACTCTTATTTTATTTTCTTTTGATAGTTCAAACTTCAAAAGAGTGTTCGACTTTCTACTGTTTTACACTCTTCACATTTGTGTGTGGCAGGGAGGATTAGCACCAGGAGGCTTCAACTTCGATGCAAAATTGTGTGTAAACATTTCCTTCGTTATTTTCTTACAATTGTGTTGTGTTTACCTAGGTTCTTGTTATCTTGAGCCACTTGTGATGATCTTTTTACCTTTTATTGTTTTGTAGACGGAGAGAGAGTACAGATGTTGAGGACTTGTTCATTGCTCATATTAGTGGAATGGACACCTTGGCTCGTGGACTCCGAAATGCTGCTAAACTGATTGAGGTAATACAATATCAAAGTTATCCCTCCGCTTTCTAACCAAATGCCTATTTCTCCCCTCTTTCATATATTAATCAATAATTTTCCTCATTATAGGATGGTTCTTTGGCTGAGCTTGTTCGTAAACGATATTCTAGCTTTGACACAGAACTTGGTGCCCAGATTGAGGTGATGCTTTTTTATTTTTTCTTTAAATGATAACTTCTCCTTTGGCTTAAAGTCTGGCATTTCCCATGGAAGAATCGCTAATATAAGTAATCCATCATCGAACAGGCTGGTAAAGCTGATTTTGAAATGCTTGAGAAGAAAGCCATGGAATGGGGAGAGCCCAAGGTTGCTTCAGCCAAGCAGGTAGATATTTTACTTCAAAAAAGATGTTTACAAGTTTTTTTTAACTTCATGCTATACTGTGATGACCTATGGCCCATAACCGACCAAATAGCGAGTTATTCATATTAGATTGTTTGTTACGTTACGAACTATAATTTCTAACTATAAAACATGACAGAAAGCAATGCTTTTCATATAACCTTTTTGACTTATTCAGTGTTACCTTTTATATACACTCCATTACGGAGCGATCCGTCCTGTGTCTGTCCCGTATACAATCTATAAACAGAAAATAGCATGTAATGCCAGTATGAACCAAATCTAAAATGAAAATTTTGGTTGTCTTGTTGCAGGAACTTGCAGAGATGATTTTCCAATCTGCACTGTAGGATACCTTGATTGACCGATTATGGTCAATGTTTTCGGTTTTTCCTTTTAGTTAGGAATAAGCCATGATGCTTATACAAATAATTAGATTTATGTAGTTTATAACAATGCATTAGTGCTTAGTTTTTTAAGAAAAATGGTATGTTTTAGTAGTTGAACTCTTGGTGGTATGCCACCTGACCATGAAGGGAATCCATGCCCTTTTTAGGTACCCTTCTTGGAATGTTGTGGATAAGTGATGGCAAGTTTGGCTTTAAATAAAAGGAAATTTAATAAAATTATCTCAGGGGGGGTTCATGCCTTCATGGTTCTTAATCGGATGATTAGACCTTAATTTTTGGAATATTCAAGTCTAAATGTATTTAATTTATCCTATGTTCTATCCTCGTATTACATTATTATCATTAGTATAAAAGTTAAATTTTTTCTTAAGTAATTTAGCTATTCATAAGTTTTATTTAAGTTATTGGGTATTAAGTTTGTTTCTTTAAATTCTGCCGGTCAGTTTCAAGCAACAGTTAGGGGGATCGTTATTAATATTCGTTGATGAGTAAAAGTACATATTTTAGACTCAAGTTTGATTCGTAAATGTGTGGTGTTGCTTTTAATTAGTGTAGATAATGCAAATAGAAAAAAGATATATAATATTGATTTTAATAATTTAGTGATGAAAATTTTTAAATAGTTTAGTGATTAAATTATAATTTTTTAATTAAATGATTAAAAAAATTACTCACAATTTAAGGACTAATTAAGGACTAATGATGTAGTTTGTCCTTCTTAATTTAATTTAATTGTGTTGGGTTTAGATAGTAACAGTTGGTTGTCCGAATTTTTAGTATTTAAATTATATTCTAAACATAATATAATAATTATATATATATATCTAAAAATTGATAGGAGACTCAAACATTTAGATGTTATTTGTATAAATAATGTGTATTATTGTTAAAGATAGTAAAACGACGGTGGATTTAATATTAGAGAATGAGAGAGAGAAATCTCTTGGCTGAGATTGGAGATTTGTAATTGGATGATAAAAGATTGGTATGTTAAGTTTCGATTTGTGTCGAGAACAGTAAATCTAATACTTAATATTATAGCTAAAGAGATTAGGAGACCACAATAAAGTTGCTTGTATTTGCTCAATCACCTCCAACGTTACATGATGTAATCTTACAAAATAAATGTTAAACAAATTTAATTTTAATTTTTTTCTGTTCAACTTCCTTTTTGTATATATATATATATATATCAGATAGTACTTTGATAATATCCATGTGATAACTATATAATTCTTAAATTCCTCATAAATTTTTTCCTCTGAGGAGGGTAATTCACATATTCTAGAATATCTCTGAATTAAGGGACTAAAAAATTCCTATTTAAATTTGTTATGAATAATAAATATTATATTTAAATGCAAAATGTTATAATTTAAGTAAAAAATCAAATTAATTATGGGAATATTTAAGTTTTTAAATTTACGTTTTATAAAAAAATCCAGTTTAGTAAAAAGAAGAGAAAATTAAAATGAATTGGAACCTCATAACTATATAATAAATCAATTGTAGTTATAAACTTGAAAAGTAATTTCACATAAGACTTAAGATTAAAGCTTTCCAACGGACCATGAAAGCAACGTTGAAATCACCCAAAACCATAAAAGCCCGACTAGACCTTTCTAGTCAAAGTACCAAATTCAATTTCCAAAAAGAGAATGAATTCAAGCAAAACCCTAAAGCATGAAAAAGAGTAGCAAAAGGAAGAAAAATAATTATACTCTCTTTATTTTTACTTTTTATATTAAAAAACTAAATAACACCATCATTTATTGTGATTTTATTTGAATTTGCTTATGTTAATCATATTTGAATGTGTGTACATTATACCATTTTTATATATATTACTAAATATGTGATTTTTCATGTCATCAGTCTATTTATGAGAAGAAATTAAGTTATAAAAGATTGTTTAGATTTTTTTTAATGAAAATGATTATGTATAGTTATATTTTTGGAAAAATCGAATTTTTGGCAGGCTGATTGTGGTCGGTGTCGACGTATGCAGAAGGTACTCTAGAATTGTGAGTTGTTAGATTTGGGGTTTATTGGTCCAAAGTTTTCTTGATATCAGTCGCTTAACAGTCGGAATTCGATGAAGGAGAGGTTTGGTAAAGTCTATTGTAATGCGCCATAGAAGTCGTCGTTTTCGAACGTGGTTGTATTTCATTTATTGCGGGTTAAATCTGATCATTGTCCTATTCTACTTGATATCAAGGGTTTTGCTCAGGCAACAAGAGCGAAGACTCCTTTCTGTTTTAAGGGAGCTTGGTTTTTTCATTCTAAGTTTAAGGAGATTTTGCGATCGAGCTAGAGTCATACGGGTGGGGCTATTAATGAGACGTTGGCGGTAGTGACTACTAATTTAAAACTCTGGAACCACTTCCAGTTTGGTAATATTTTTCAGCATCAGCGAATGCTTGTTGCGAGAGTTGTTTGGATATGCAAAGAACACCAAAAGAATAAAAATATCTGCTCATTTTATATTTTGAGCTCACTTGATATTAATAGGATCAAGCTTATGAATATATACAGGAGGAGAGTGAATGAATCAGTCAAGAACTTCTGCTAACAATAAATCTCAACAAATTCTTGACTAATACTCTAATTTAAACTTAACAGATTACAATCAAACTTAACTGCCTTAACTACTAACTAATAGAACTGCTTAAGTATGAAGCTACAAGCCCTTGCTTCAATTGTCTGCTTTGCTGAACTTGCGTTTGTTGTTGTTCATATTTACTAGCAACACCAAGACTAAATCTAAATTTACTGAAGAATGGAGCTAAAAGGGACTTGGTAAGAACCATTGCAATTTGGTCTTGTGCAAGCACATGGCCAATCATCAATTTGCCTGCAACAACCTTTTCTCGAACAAAAAATAAATCCAACTCAACATGTTTAAACTTGGAGTGTAGTACAAGATTTGTTAATGCTGCTACTGCTCCTGAATTGTCACCCAAAATAGTATCTCAACCATCAACACTAACTGGTAACTCAGCCAATAAGGACTCAAGCCAGATGATTTCAATTGTAGCATGAGCTAAGCCCATATACTCAGCTTCAGTCGTGGATCGAGAAACAACCTGTTGCTTCCTTAACCCCCATGAAATAGAATTGTCTCTTAGAAAAACACAAAACCCTGTTGTGGACCTTCTACCATCTAAATTTGTTCCCCAATTTGCATTAGAATATCGTACCAGAGACAAACGAGAGGCTGCTTTGAATGTGATACCATAATCAAGAGTCCGTTGTAGGTACGTTAGGATTCTTTTAACGGCCTTGAGATGTAATAATAATAAATTATAGAGCACCTATAATGCTTCTATAGCCCGAATCATTTTCAACTGGATTGCCACAATAAGCTGACAAGTTACTGGAAGTGACCATGGGTGTAGGGGAAGTTTTCGATTGATCCATATTACACATTTTCAACAAGTCTGAAACATATTTCCTTTGACTCAGAAATAAGCCATTTGAATTGTAAGAGACTTTAATGCCTAAGAAGAAATGTAACTGCCCCAAGTTCTTGTGTGAAAACCGTAAATCCAATGTCTTGACAAAAGCATCCACAGAAGAGGACTATTTTCTTGTGACAACGATGTCATCAACATATACTAAAACATAAAGAACCATGTTGTTAGAAGTTCTAATGAACAATGATGCATCTGTTTTGGATAAGACAAAACTAGAAGCAATTAAGTACAACCTAAGCTTGTGAAACCAAGCTCGAGGTGCCTGTTTCAGGCCATAAAAGGCCTTTTTCAACTTACAAACAAGTGGTTGACCATCAATATGTGTCTCAAAACCTGGTGGTTGACTCATATAGATCTCTTCATGGAGGTCACCGTTTAAAAATGCGTTATTGATATCAACTTGCTTGTGTTGCTAGCCATAGGTCACTGTTATAATGAGAATAACCTTTATGGTAGTTGGTTTGACCACAGGGTTGAAAGTTTCATAAAAACCAATCCTGGCTTCTTGAAAATAGCCTTCCACAACCAACTTTTTTGTGAATCTAGCTATGGTTTCACCAACATTCTTTTTGAGTTTGAAAATCCAACTTATAGCCAACCGTTTTTCTGTTGAGAGGCAAAGGAACCAACTCCCATATATTATTTTTGAGCAAGGCATCATATTCCTGCTTAGAAGCCTGTGTCCATTCAAGACTGGTGAACGCATCCTCAATAGTATGGGGCTCATGTGCAGACAAGTCAACTGAGAAGGCTCTTGGTTTGAACATACTATTCTTTAATCGAGTTTGTATGGGATGAATCTTGCAAACTACTAGAGGAGGGGCAAGGGTGATAGGTGATGCAAAGTTAGTTTGGATAGAACCAGCTGAAGGCA